>NW_027363688.1:355000-467500 GCF_046119375.1 Phyllobates terribilis
ATTGTAATTCATCAGGGGAGTCCCTGTGGATTTTCACATTGGATACCACAGGGGTTAAATTCAAGACAGGATCTGATACTGCAGTATTAAGAAATATAATTCTGCATTTATTTCCATGCATGTACACTGGGTACGGAAAGTATTCAGACCCCTTTACATTTTTCACTCTTTGTTTCATTGCAGCCATTTGGTAAATTCTAAAAAGTTCATTTTTTTCTCATTAAAGTCCACTCTGCACCCCATCTTGTCTGAAAGAAAACAGAAATGAAGAAATTTTTGCAAAATTTAATAAAAAAGAAAAACTGAAATATCACACGGGCATAAGTATTCAGACCCTTTGCTCAGTATTGAGTAGAAGCACCCTTTTGGGCTAGTACAGCCATGAGTCTTCTTGGAAATGATGCAACAAGTTTTTCACACCAGCATTTTGGGATCCTCTGCCATTCTTCCTTGCAGATCCTCTCCAGTTCCGTCAGGATGAATGGGAAACGTTGGTGGACAGCCATTTTCAGGTCTCTCCAAAGATGCTCAATTGGGTTTAGGTCAGGGCTCTGGCTGGGCCAGTCAAGAATGGTCACATAGTTGTTCTGAAGCCACTCCTTTGTTATTTTAGCTGTGTGCTTAGGGTCATTGTCTTGTTGGAAGGTGAACCTTTGGCCAAGTCTGAGGTGCAGAGCACTCTGGAAGAGGTTTTCATCCAGGATATCTCTGTACTTGGCCGCATTCATGTTTCCTTCAATTGCAACCAGTCGTCCTGTCCCTGCAGCTGAAAAACACACCCATAGCATGATACTGCTGTTATGATCTGCTACAAGAACTAAGGAAAGAGAGGAAATCTGTCCATACAATAGGACTAAGCTGATTCCTTACGATGCAGCGGGCAACCTGTTCCTTGCAAACAGACCCGCCTATGTCCGCGGCTAATCTGAACACAGACCTATAGATTAAAGGGAGGGGTCCGTAAAAGAACTAAGGACTGGGACAAAACTGGACACCTCCTGGCAGAAGTAGTAGCAGAAGAAGACAAACAGACAAAAGTACTTAGTGGTCCAAGGACCAAACAAACTAGAGAGATACAGTAGGTACAAAGCACCTGGCTAGATTAAGAGTCAAAGTAACACTGAAGTCCAGCAAAGCCTGAAGGGCGGAGCTGGAATAAATAGGCAGAAGGTCACATGACCACAAAATAGAAAAAACTAACAGGAGGGTTCTAACAACTGCCACCACCATGTTTCACTGTTGGGATTGTATTAGGCAGGTGATGAGCAGTGCCTGGTTTTCTCCACACATACCACTTAGAATTATCACCAAAAAGTTCTATCTTCGTCTCATCAGACCAGAGAATCTTATTTCTCATAGTCTGGGAGTCCTTCATGTGTTTTTGAGCAAACTCTATGCGGGCTTTCATATGAGGAGAGGCTTCCATCTGGCCACTCTGCCATAAAGGCCCAACTGGGGAAGGGCTGCAGTGATAGTTGACTATGTGGAACTTTCTCCCATCTCCCTACTGCATCTCTGGAGCTCAGCCACAGTGATCTTGGGGTTCTTCTTTACCTCTCTCACCAAGGCTCTTCTCCCACGATTGCTCAGTTTGGCTGGACGGCCAGGTCTAGGAAGACTTCTGGTGGTCCCAAACTTCTTCCATTTAAGGATTATGGAGGCCACTGTGCTCTTATGAACCTTGGGTAATGCAGAAATTCTTTTATAACCTTGGCTAGATCTGTGCCTTGCCACAATTCGGTCTCTGAGCTCCTTGGGCAGTTCGTTTGAGCTCATGATTCTCATTTGGTCTGACATGTAGTGTGAGCTGTGGGGTCTTATATAGACAGGTGTGTGCCTTTCCAAATCAAGTCCTATCAGTTTAATTAAACACATTTGGACTCCATTGAAGGAGTAGAACCATCTCAAGGAGGATCACAAGGAAATGGACAGCATGTGACTTAAATATGAGTGTCTGAGCAAAGGATCTGAATACTTATGACCATGTGATATTTCAGTTTTTCTTTTTTAATAAATTTGCAAATAAATTCTATATTGCTGTTTTTTTCAGTCAAGATGGGGTGCAGAGTGTACTTTAATGAGAAAAAAATGAACTTTTTAGAATTTATCAAATGGCTGCAATGAAACAAAGAGTGAAAAATTTAAAGGAGTCTGAATACTTTCCGTACTCACTGTATGTATCTATATAAACTGCTCCAAAAATAAAGGGAACACTTAAAACAACAGAATATAACTCCAAGTAAATCAAACTTCTGTGAAATCAAACTGTCCACTTAGGAAGCAACACTGATTGACAATCAATTTCACATGCTGATGTGCAAATGGAATAGAGGATAGATGGAAATTATTGGCAATTATCAAGACACCCTCAATAAAGGAGTGGTTCTGCAGGTGGGGACCACAGACCACATCTCAGTACCAATGCTTTCTGGCTGATGTTTTGGTCACTTTTGAATGTTGGTTGTGCTTTCACACTCGTGGTAGCATGAGACAGACTCTACAACCCACAGAAGTTGCTCAGATAGTGCAGCTCATCCAGGATGGCACATCAATGCGAGCTGTGGCAAGAAGGTTGGCTGTGTCCAGAGGCTGGAGGCGCTACCAGGAGACAGGCCAGTACACCAGGAGATGTGGAGGGGGCCGTAGGAGGGCAACAACCCAGCAGCAGGACCGCTACCTCCGCCTTTGTGAAAGGAGGAACAGGAGGAGCACTGCCAGAGCCCTGCAAAATGACCTCCAGCAGGCCACAAATGTGCATGTGTTTGCACAAACGGTTAGATACCGACTCCATGAGGGTGGTATGAGGGCCCGACGTCCACAGATAGGGGTTGTGCTCACAGCCCAACACCATGCAGGACGCTTGGCATTTGCCACAGAACACCAGGATTGGCAAAGTTGCCACTCGCGCCCTGTGCTCTTCGTAGATGAAAGCAGGTTCACACTGAGCACATGTGACAGACGTGACAGAGTCTGGAGACGCCGTGGAGAGTGACATCCTTCAGCATGACCGGTTTGGCAGTGGGTGAGTAATGGTGTGGGGTGGCATTTCTTTGGAGAGCCGCACAGCCCTCCATGTGCTCGCCAGAGGTAGCCTGACTTCCATTAGGTACCGAGATGAGATCCTCAGACCCCTTGTGAGACCATATGCTGGTGCGGTTGGCCCTGGGTTCCTCATAATGCTGGACAATGGCAGACCTCATGTGGCTGGAGTGTGTCAGCAGTTCCTGCAAGATGGAGGCATTGAAGCTACGGACTGGCCCGCCCGTTCCCCAGACCTGAATCCGATTGAGCACATCTGGGACATCATGTCTCGCTCCATCCGCCAACGTCACGTTGCACCACAGACTGTCCAGGAGTTGGCGGATGCTTTAGTTCAGGTCTGGGAGGAGATCCCACAGGAGACCATCCGCAACCTCATCAGGAGCATGCCCAGGCGTTGTAGGGAGGTCATACAGGCACGTGGATATATATATATGCCTTTTTGTCATTCTAGTAGTAGGGCCATAATTAAGACATGATTTGTTGAAACGTGTAGGTCTGTAAGCTATGATAGTTGCACATTTGCTGTATTCTTTGTGGAGCAGTGTTTTATATGGCTAATAAAAGCTAAGTTTTAACATTTTTTCTACTAAACAAACCTTTACGCTGGATCATTTGCACTTTTCTCTTGTCTGACTGCACTTACGTTTTGCCCTGGTACCACTTATCTGCATCTCCAGAAGTTTCCCATTTCTCTATTATACTCTTCAAATTACATTTTGAGACTTTCTCCTCCTGCTGTTGCACATATTTTTTTCCCTTCATCTGCACAGGTATCATTAATCTATCAACTATAATGGCCGTACCAGGTCCTGCAGGTCCTGTATCCCGTACACATGACGTGGGCAGTGCACGGCATGCCGCTAGTTTTTATTCTGAGTGTTCTTATATACGGTGGTAGTTTTACACAATGTTGAGCCTGTGATTTGCAGAGTGAAATGTCTGACTGCTAGAACAGAAGTATACGGCAGATTCTACAGCATGGATACATAAAGGACGTCCTGGGGGAATATACCTCCCTCCAACACTCGTCCAGTCCCTGCCTCACACTAGAGACATTTATAATAACTCCAGGACTATGGAGCTGGTCATTTTCTCATAATCTGTGGCCATTACTAGTGATCTCGCATTGTACGGTAATATCACCCTGGAGGTTGTGATGTATTTAGTGTAATAGCGCCATCTAGAATATACAGTATATATCAGGCGATACCATGCTTACTATAGTTAGTCGTCTTCTGTGCCCTCTATAGCTATCTATTATACTTTATATTTCTTTATAATAATTTATAATAAATTACTCGATAGTTTTACAGCTTTATGATGTTTATTAATCTGCTGAAATGATAAAAGAAAGTCGAACCTTACAGTGTACACAGGTGGAAGTGACCTCCATGATGGTGTAGGCTGAGGTGGAGCAAGTATTTAGTCAGTGGGGGATCAAGATGATGAGTATTCCCCAGGGTTCCCTGTTATCAGGGAGGGACCCGGTGTATGCAATCAAAAGATCTTATCCTCTGACCGGCTTTGTGCCATCAACAGGTAATGATCCTCTGTCCGGCTGTGTGCCATCAACAGGTAATGACCATCCGGCAGTCCGACATCAACTGGTCATCACCCTCCAGCTGTGTGCCATCAACAGGTAATGACCATCCGGCAGTGCGCCATCAACAGGTAATGACCCTCTGGCTATGGCCATCAATAGGTCATCACCCTCCGGCTGTGTTCCATCAACAGGTAATGACCATCCGGCAGTGTGCCATGAACAGGTAATGACCATCCAGCTGTGTGCCATCAACAGGTAATGACCATCCGGCAGTGCACCATCAACAGGTAATGACCCTCTGGCTATGGCCATCAATTGGTCATCACCCTCCGGCTGTGTGCCATCAATAGGTAATGACCATCCGGCAGTGCGCCATGAACAGGTAATGACCATCCATCTGTGTGCCATCAACAGGTAATTATCCTCTGTCCGGCTGTGTGCCATCAACAGGTAATGACCCTCTGGCTATGGTCATCAATAGGTCATCACCCTCCGGCTGTGTGCCATCAACAGGTAATGACCCTCTGGCTATGGCCATCAATAGATCATCACCCTCCGGCTGTGTGCCATCAACAGGTAATGACCCTCTGGTTATGGCCATCAATAGGTCATCACCCTCCGGCTGTGTGCCATCAACAGGTAATGACCCTCTGGCTATGGCCATCAATAGATCATCACCCTCCGGCTGTGTGCCATCAACAGGTAATGACCCTCTGGCTATGGCCATCAATAGGTCATCACCCTCCGGCTGTGTGCCATCAAATGTTTTTATCTTCTGTCCAGTTTTGTGCCATCAAGAGGTAATGACCCTCCAGCTGTGGGCCATCAACAGGTCATCACCCTTCGGCATTTAGGCTTCTTGTCTTCTGTAAGATGCGATTCTTGAGTCTCCTGATGCTAAAAAATATTTAAAAAATCACCGATTAAACTAATAATCTATCTTGTACATAAGCATCACAATTTATAATCTATCTAGTGCATAAGTATGACAATTTAGCTCACAGAACATACACTATGGTAAAACATTAGACCCTACAAGCAGAAATTTGCTAAACTAACATAAATATAACTGACAAATCAGTAGAAAAATCGCTACCAATGGCACAGCTCTCTTCACATCAACCTGTAACCATAGTAGATAAGAAATAGAGGACAATGCTCATAGTCAGTTATCAACAATTCGGCATGGGGCATCCCACCAGAGACATTATAATATCTAGTAGATTATAGATGGCAATAGAATTTACCAACAAGCACATAGTACGCCAAACTCAAGTACATAGTATGCCAAACCTCGACACGTTTTCCTAAAATAGGTTCATCAGAAGCACATACTAGACAGTGATACTTAGCAAAGCGTTCATAGATATATGCGCCATATGATAAGGTGCTAAAGTGCAAGTGTGTGACAAAATATCCATGCGATTTCAGGTGCAATGCTGCATTGTATGTAGTAAGATGGTGCCCATCAGACAGCATGTATAGGACTAACCTGTGATGAAAACACGAGCAATGGGAAAGTTCAAGCAGTTGCCTTCTCAATCTTCCTCGCCTCTAAGACATCTAAGGAAACATCTTCTACTCTTGATTTTGGGTTGAGGTGTTGTAGGCATTTCAGGCTCTGGCATTCTAGGTTCTGACATACTAGGTTCTGACATGGTAGGTTCTGGTGTTCTAGGTTCTGGTGCTCTTGGCTCTGGAATTCTGGGTTGTTGGCTTCTCTGAAAAATCAGTAACCTCTCTTTAAGCTCCGTTGAACTTCGAGCTCTTCTTCCTATATTGTTGTGAGGGATCATTCTGACCCAGACAATATCACTGAACGCCACTTTATAGTTGCAACTAGGAACCTTTTTCGCATCCTGCGGTGCAGGAGCCATGGATGGAGTAGAACATTTGCCATTGGGCAGGACAGGTGTTCTCCTGGAGTCTTGCTTCTGAATCTGAGGGATGCAAATCGGCTCCTTACAAGCACTTTGTTCCTTCAGAATGGTTTTGTTCTCAGGAGTTTTCTGATTGTTTCACCAGGTTCAGACATTGCCCACTTGCTCAGGACAAGACTTAAGGCCAAATACTCTAGTATTGTCAGTAGTGTCATCACCGCAACAAAAACTGCGTCACGGAAGAGCCAAAGAGGAAGATTGATGGAAGCTTGATAGGTGCTTCTTCTGAGATCCACGGGTAGTGGGTCATCCTATAATAAAGAAAAAAAACATAATAAAGTCCTGTATATTTATACCCAATCCAGTCAAACAGAGAGCCCTTGTTATTATACAGTGATGGATACATTATCAAGCAACTTTCAGAAATATCCCATTGAGAAGATCAGGAAGAAGTTTGGGATTCACCTCCAGGGTCCATGGAATATTATTTACAGTTGGACTTTCATATGACGGACGGTCACGTGTCCAGTATGAGAAGTCCTGCAAGAGGCGATATTCTCATTAGCTGATCCTTGTGACCTCCATATTGATGAGAACATACTCGCCCTCAGTGTACTGTAATGTGGGGGGTAGAGCAACGTAAAGCACAGAAATGATAGGATGATACTCATCATCTCCAGAGGTCTCTCAGCACCAAGGTATGGTCAATGAGATACAAGCTGCAGATGGGCCGAGGCTTCTAATATACCCAGGGGTGACATCACAAAGCCCTCTGTGACATCATTGCACAGTTCTATCCATCATGTCACTGATACTTTGGACCTAACTAAATGTCTAAAAGAGAACCCTTCCACATGATTTCCAATCACGGAGCAGCTTCAGTTTTTCAAGAAAAGTTTAAAAAATATAATCTGTGCTGTGATTGGTCACAATGGCACATGAAGCAGAACGTCTTTAGATCTTTTAAAGGGAAAGTGTCAGCAATTTTTTTACAATTGTAAAATTGTAAAGTATTTATATTTATATATAAATACACATATATATTTAAAAAGGTTTTAATGGTATAAAATCTGAAAAAAATATTTTAACTCTTTTGATGTTTTCATCTTGTAAACACTAGGGGGAGCAGCTGCTGATATTTCCATGAAAACAGAATACAGCTAGCTCGCATTACGACTGCAGTAAAAGTGGGCGGGATCTGCTCACATGGGTGTGATGTCACTCCTCCCCTTCTGGGCGTTTGCAAAAAGGTAAATGAGACTGTAGTTTAGGATCACAGTGCGGAGCGATCACTGGTGACTGCAAAGTGATATATAAGGGACAACACCAAAGTCATTAATCACTACAAGGACAAGGCAGGAATGTGGGAGTCAGAGGGGTCACCCCACACTTATATCCCCTCTGACTGTCACTTCCTAAGCTCCTTTCCCTGCCATAACCTCTTATTCCCGCAGGTAAATTCTTACAGGACCCCCCTCCCCATCCCCTTCCCCTGCCGCAGCTGATTCTAAACGTCCTCCATATGTAATAATAGACGGGTACTCACCGGCAGCCTATGGTAATTCACAGGGTAGAACAGGGTACAGCACAGAAACAATATGGCGATCCTCATTGTCTCCAGGGGGTATCTCAGCACCAAGATATGGCCAATGAGATATGAGCTCCAGGTGGATGGAGCCCCCTTATATACCCCAAGGGTGACATCACAACGCCCTCTGTGACATCATCACCCACAACATTCCGTCACATGACATCACCCAGCACCAGCATCATGTGACCCAGCATAAATAGAAAGTCCTTGTTGGCTATAGCAACTATTCAAAACTAAGTTTAAACTTTTCCAACAGCTAAAGGCGGCTCTGTGATGGCAGTTTCTTCTTGTGGACGGTTGTGATAAATCTGCAGAACATCTACATAACGCGACATGTAGAAAATCCTGTCTTTTCCCCTCTGTTCTTCCTCTGGTGCTACAGAGACGGATAGAAGGAGCTTTTCCAGACCTTACAGTGCACAATATGGGACCTAATCACTGATCTCCCAGATCTCCTCAGTACAAGCATACCGCCAACCTATGAGGACTAGAAAGAGGGCGAAACCATGCGGCACGCGTAGTCTGGCCACGCCCCTATCCACACCCCAAGCCACGCCCTTTTTATGCCTTGGCAGGAGGAGATGTCTGTACAAAGCGCAAGTTATCAAAAGGCTGAAGGAACACTTTATCAACATGAATGAAGGTTTTGAAGGGCATCCACTGTCCCGGCACTACCGGAAGTTCCACAACCAATCTTATAAGGACACTAAGTTTTGTGGGATCCGATTAGTCCCCAGAAAATGGAGGGGAGGTGATTACCTGAGATTAATGTCGCGGATGGAATCCAAATGGATCTTCACATTAAATAGCTTGGCTCTGAAGGGCCTTAATCACGAGAGTCAGCTGTATGCCTTCAACTCGCAGCGGTATATACTGTATGTATTTTTTATCCCAGTACCAATTGAACATTTACATTGCACTTTTATGAACCTCCTTATATTTTATCAATATAATATGTCTTTTGGATATATTCCTTTGAATCCACCTATTTTATATATGTATTTGTTTCTATACATTGATACCCCTATTGGAGATACTATATAATGTTTTTATTTTTCTCCTTCATTTTTTCCTTTTTATCTCTGGATGGTACTAAGTGCCGAATTTATACTATCCTGGTAATATACACTGATTAACAGACTGTTTTTTATAGCCATCAGAAATATAAGTATATAATTTTTATTCATTTTTAACTAATTGTGAAAGTTTGAACAAAGTCTTTTTTATTATTATTTTTTTCACACACAGTCTATTCTTATTGGAATTCTATCTTAGTTCTATTGCACCTCCATATGTCCTTTTGCACCGTCTTGTTAGTATTGGATCTTCCTCCATTTCTTTGGTTGTATTATCTTTGTGGGGGGCGTTTGGACTTTATTAGGTTACCAGTTTGACTACCAGCGAGAAGCTGACGAAGAGGAACTGTGAGTCCTCGAAACGCGTAGTTTTTTTTGGCCTATACAGGACATCGAAGGAGAAGGAGAGAGTCAAGGCACAGGGATAAGCCCTCCTGATATCCAGAAGATATATATAACCATATCATATTATTGATACAAAATATAAATGCACAGAGTCAATAAAATCATTTAAAAACACCAAACCCCATCCTTACTTTGCAGGATACCTATTCCAAAGGTGTATCTAGGTTTTCTGGCACCCGGTGCAGCAGGGGCTGGCTGGCACATTTTAGCCTGGGGGGCAAGCACACAGCAGTGGCCCATGAGTAGCGGCCCATCCTTAACATGTTTATTACCAGATGCATCATAAGCCTATATTCACACGACCGTATTGTCTAAGTGCTGCCCGTGAAAAAACCTGACAGCACTTGGACCAGTTCAGATGAGTGTTTGTAGTGGTCAGACATAGTACATATTATTCTTATGTATTACTTAATGTTGAGCGATACCTTCCGATATCGGGAAATATCGGATCGGATTGGATCGGACCGATACCCAAAAAGTATCGGATATCGCCGATTCCGATACCGGAAACCAATGCAAGTCAATGGGACGCTAATATCGGAATGCCATCCCAGCGTGAGAGAATTCTCCTGATTGTTTAAAAGCCGGCAGGCGGTAAAAAGCCGCCGGCTTTTAAACAATCACACAGCCCCATACTGCTTCCCCGCAGCCTCCCACCCCGATCCTGCGCTCCCCCCGCCACCTCACATCCCGATCGTAAGTTAGGACCGGGCGGGGAGCGCAGCACCAAGGAGCAGGGAGCGAAGGACCCAGGCGGGGAAGCCGGCAGGGAAAAGACTTCACCGCCGGCTTTCCCGTTTTGTGCTGCGCTCTCCCGCCGGTTATTTCAAATGAACAGCTGAGGTATCAGGTGATGCTGATCAGCTGTTCATTTGAAGTAGCTGCGGTGCCCTCAGAGGGTTCATGTGAGTTCATGCTTCACTGCATGAACTCACATGAACTTTCCCACGGCCGCACAGGTCAGCCTCACCTCCCAGACCATCAGACCCATCATGATTGGAGTGTGCGCGGGTGTCTGTGCGATGTGTGCGGGTGTGTGCGCGATGTCTGCGTGCAGGCAGACATAGGCCGATGTGACACTACTACTCACATCGGCCTTTGTCTGTCCCCCGTCCACTCGTGCCAGCAGGATCAGCTCGATGGGAGCAGTAGTTCCCATCAGCCTGATCCTGCTATTTAAACTGCCCCATATGTTATTTTTGCCCCTATACATCTTTTATGTTTTTAGGCCCCCCATATATTTTTTTTGTTTTTGGTCCCCAATAAATTTTAAATACATTTTTCATTGGTGGCCAGTGGTTACCTAAAATAAATTAGTTCATACATTACCTGATCGCCACCTAAAATAAAGTAAAAAATAAAAAACTACACCTATACAGCCTCCAGACGTAACCACCATCCAAGAGACTCTCGCACCCTGCGGGAGATGACGACACAGCGATCCAGCGAAGTCGGCGATCGGTCCCAACGGGTCAGAATAAGATCTTGGAGATCCCGGGAATGAAATTGTGCAAACGGCACCGCTTCCATTGCTGCCACCATCAGACCCAGAAGGCGCATGCACTTCCGAAGGGACATCGCCCTCACCGACCTCATAGCCTGGACGTGGTGACGAAGGTTCGCTTGTTTGTCCGGAGGGAGGGACACCACTGCCCGTACTGTGTCGAAATGCATCCCCAAGAACAGGATTGACTGCGACGGCTCCAATGACGACTTCTTCCAATTGACCAGCCACCCGAAGTCTTCCAGGTGCTGAAGGGAGAGATCGCGAGCTGTCACTGCCTCCTCCGCTGTGGGCGCCACAATTAACAGGTCGTCCAGGTAGGGGAGAATCGGAACTCCTTGCTTTCGAAGGAGCGCCATGAGCGGCGCCAGAACATTTGTAAAAACCCTGGGCGCCGAGACCAACCCGAAAGGTAGGGCCACAAATTGGTAATGGGCCTGCCCTACGGCGAAACGCAGGAAGCACTGGTGAGCCCTGCCAACAGGGACATGCAAATAGGCGTCGCGGATGTCGATCGACACCAAAAAATCGTACTGCGACAAGGCCGCCACGACGGGGCTAAGAGACTCCATACGGAATTTCCGGATTCGGACATGAAGATTCAAATCCTTGAGGTCCAGAATGGGATGAAACTTGTCCTCCTTTTTTGGGGACCACAAAAAGGTTAGAGTAAAAACCCCCTTCCCCGGTCCTCCGGCGGAAACGGAACCACTACACCCTGCTGCAGAAGAGAGTTGACCTCCCGCAGCAGAGCAGCAGCCAGCTTGGGCACGGACGGGATGCGAGACTGACGAAACCTGTCCGGGGGTAGAGAGTGAAACTCTATGAAATAGCCCGCTGACACAACCCGTGTCACCCAGGCGTCTGATTCGTGGGACGCCCAAACCGACCCGAATTGTAGCAGCCGACCTCCCACCCGAGAGCCCTCGAGAGGGATCCTGGCGTCAGTCCGCCTTAGCGGGCTTTTTGTCAGCCTCCCTTTTGTCCCGACGGAAATGCTGTTTCCAGGGAGTACGGGATTTCTGGGTGGACTTCTTACTGGAAGACGAGGGACGACCCAATCTCCAAGAGGGCTGATCGAATCGTCCCCTGGGTCGAAAGGACCGACGACCACTACCGGCACTTGACCTGTCAGACGTAGAGGCCGCTGCTTTCCGCTGTGGCAAAGCCACATCCTTGGCCTTAGCAATCAGCTCCGTGAGGTCCGAACCAAAAAGCAGACCGCCCTTGTACGCCAGAGTAAGCAAACCTTGTTTGGATACTGCGTCTCCAGTCCACTGTTTGAGCCACAGTGCTCTACTGACTGTGACGGCCGAGGCTTGAGCCCTGGACAGAAACAAAGTAGTATCCAGCACTGCGTCTCTGCTATATCGGGCCACCTCTTCCAACAGCTGGAAGAGCCTTTCCACATCAGACAGCGGAGTCCCATCTTGCCATGCTGACCGCAGCTGATCCAACCATCTCAGGGAAGCCTCACCAGTATAATGTTAGGTGTCAGGCATGTGCTGGGCATGAAATTGGGTCAGAATCATCTGTGGATTCTGTGGTCTCCCATTCTGGTCCAGCCAGGGCAGACACTGCTCAGCATCACCATCTGGCCCAACGCCTAACTAGTGCACTAGATGTACAGGCTGTCCCCACATGGCCCCCAAGGCCGCTCGGAATCCATGACCCACGGCCTCGTAGATGGACTTCGCCGCTAACTCCGTCCTTCTGTCCAGCGGATCCTGTAGACTCGCCTTCCCTTTAACCGGAAGCAAAGAAGATTTGCTCAGCTGAGACAATGGCACGTCCACTTCAGGAGAGGGGACCCAATTAGCGATCGTCTCTGTGGAGCAGGGATACAGGGCATCAAAAAACCGCATCCCTTGGAAGCGCTTATCCGGACACAGGCATTCTCTCTCCACCGCCTCGTTAAGTTCATCGTGCGCTGGCAGTGTCGAACGAGCCCGACGCGACTCCTGATACAGCCGGGCCGACTTGCCCGGCCTCGTCACCTCTTCAGACAGCTATAACACTTCCCGCATGGCTCCAATAAGAGCATCCACGTGGCCTGAAAGCGAAGCCGAGCGACCCTGCCGATCCTCTTCATCAGAATCGGAGATCTCACCAGCAGAGCTTGTCGGTGAATCCGAAGCCTTTGATGCGCTGCGCGGAGGAGACAGCGCCACCACAGGCCTGTGGCGCTTCTTGCCCCGCGCCGGTAGGGACTTAGCTGATACCCAGTGACCCAGGAGGTCAGACAGACTGTCAATGGAGCGAGTGAGCGCTTTAACATCACTGAGGCCCCTGACCAGAGACGAACCTGACGCCGTCAACCCCGGCATATCAGATACGCGTGACCGATCCTGAAGCGGGCCGGGAGAGAGGTCCGCGCCGCCTGGACCCTGATCCGACATGCCCCCTACTCAGTAGCGAGCGTCGCGGAAAGAGCAGTAATAACCCCTTACAAGAGCACAGTAACCGGGGAAGTGAGATCCTGCTATCACAGCCTGTTCCCACAAAACAATTTACCAAGCACTGAAGTGTTAAAGATTCTCCTTAGAGGGAGAAAAGCTACCCCAGCATTGCAGAAAAAAGGTTTTCTGATGATGGCCAGAAGGGGTTAATGCTGCTGAACACGCAATGCACCTTGCCTTAAAAGGACTAAGGTGTGCATGCAGCAGAGAAGACAGCAGCGTTCTGTGCTGTAGAGATGAGACAAACAGATGACTCACCAGCTTCCTGGAGCCTGTGTGTGAGAGCGGAGAGCAGGGGGGAGGGAGAGGACAGCGCTGAGCTACGTGAGGCAATGGCCGTTTGCAGAGCCGAAGAGAAGGAAGGCAGGAGGGGGGCGGGGACTGCCCAGCGCGCGCTTTCCAGGCGCTTCCTGTCTGCACAGACGATGGCAGGCAGCCAAGAACATAAGCCACGCCCCCCCGTTAAACTAACGGAGCCCGCGCTCCTCTGACCCGCTCCCCTGCTAACAGCAGCGGTGATGTGCATTCTCCAGTATTACACCTCTGCCTGAAAAGACAAAAGGTGCAGTCACCATAAGACAGTAACACACACACACACACAGGGCACTTACCCAGCTGAGCGCCACAGGGACCCCCAGGGATGTGTGACGCCATGGCCCTTCGCTCCCCCCCACGGCGGAGCTCGCAGGGACCCCTAGATGCAGTGTGCGTCTCCGCCAGGGAGCACCCTGTATCCCCCGGGGCCGGCAGGCTTATGCGGGGACCTCCTTAGGGGGTACGCAGATCCGCCAGGGGAGGGCCAGGGGTCCCAGCAGCGCTGAGACCCCCTGAGACCTCTAGACCACGGGGGTCCAGGTCTCCTGGTAAAAATAAAAAATTCTTCTGAGGAGCTGCAAAGCTTACGCCTTCTGAACGTTCAACGCACATCATTTAGCATGGTTTTCCTGTGTAAACAGGCTTCTAAATCTCCGACAATCAGTAAATATTTACCAGTTAGTGGTGGTTTACTGCCACTAATCTGTCTGTGTAAATGGAGTATTAGTGGGCAAAGCAAAAATTCCAAGATTTTAGGATTTTATTTTTATATGTAACCTCTCACCGCATTAGGATGTGAATGAACATCCTGAGAAGGAGCCTGCATGTGTGGAGGTGGCTCAGGAACTCCACAAGAAGCTGATGGTGTCTGTTAACTATTTTGAATGTGCGCTGTTAATCGATGGGTTACCACAGCAGCCGGGGGCCAGCTTAAGCAGAGGCGTTCATAGAAATCATGGGGCCCCATACCAAGAGTCTATATTGATGGACTAGGCAGGGTTAAAACATATTGATGCAGTCACACAAGGGCCTACTTTCCAACTTTTAAATACAGGGAGAGGACATGTTTTGTGGCTTGGACACAGAAATAATGCCCCTGCTACTGATTCCTCTTGTTTGCACACACTGATACCATTTTAATAAACCCCATAGAGTATGCTGCCCTCCACACACGGTGCGATACCTCGGAGTGAATCTCCTGTCATAATTTTCTCCCACAGTAGTCCTTACATGGACAACATGATGACCCCATGGCAAACCCCACCAGTATAATGCACCTACACTACTCCCCCCCCACACACACACACAGTATGATGCTCTTACAGCCCCCCACACATATACACACACAGTATGATGTCTTCCACAGTTCGCTCACACAGTATGATGGCCCCCAACAGTTCGCTCACACAGTATGATGGCCCCCAACAGTTCGCTCACACAGTATGATGGCCTCCCCACATCATGTATGATGGATCCCACAGTATACGCTTTTCTTGTTGCCAAAATAAAAAAAAACTCCGCACAGAGGGCCCGATCTAGTGACGTCATTGCACCTGCAGTGCTGAGACTTCGAGCACAGACGTACAGGCTGAATGATGAGGAACAAAGGCCATCTTTCAAAGAATGATATGCGGAAGAAGAAAGCCCTGTAGCATCAGGCTTTCCCAGCTAATGAGCGCCATAGTGGCCACGTGGTCTACCGCTATGGGCAAAATGCCTTTACCTTTAAGGCCCATCTTAGTACTTTTTACAGCAGACTGAGTGCCATAGGCAACCATGATTTCTAGTAAATACCGCAATACTGTGGTATTACAGTATATATAAGCAATCCAAGGATCACATGTTTAAGTCCACTAATGGGTACAAAAAAAATGAAAAAAAAAATAAAAAGTCAAAATATAAAAAATAGATAATTTTTAACTATCCCACGTTTTCCCTATTAAAAACAAAGAAACGGAAAAAAAAACATTTGGTATCGCCACATCCGTAAAAGTCAGATGTATCAAAGTATGGAATTATGGTAATTAACCTTTACGGTAAACATTGCAGAAAAAAAAAATCAAAATGCCAAAATTGTGGGTTCTTTGTCACCTCACTTAACAAAAAAAATCCAATACAAAGCTAGCAAAACGTTATATGTGCTCCAAATTGGTATCAATAAAAACGTCAGCTCCATAAACACAAAAAGCGCTTAAATAAAAAACTCCCTGGTTCTTAGAGAGTTAAAATAGCGATCACAAGACGTTATGTCACCAAACTCATTAAGGCCTAGTACATTAATGGTGCCACAGGAACGGGCAACAGCGAAAAATGTTATTTGCAAATCTACTTTCAGCGTATGTATGTTGGCCCTTGAGGACATTGCACACGCTGCTGCCAATTCATAGTTTTCCATGAACGTTTATTTTGTGCATAGGGTAAAAGAATACATAAAAGATATTTCTTATAGATGGCAGCTAGCGTTATATTACTCCTGGTTTAGGAGCTGTGACTCTCACAATCCCTCCAGGTGAGCACCTCAAATTATTTCTTTCCCCCTCCACTGTTTTTTTTCCCTATGTTCTGTGCGCTCTATTCCCTAAACAGCTCCATTTTCAATGGACAAATCATGATGTCTAGAGATCTCAATATTCTCCTTGTCAGAGGTGCCCCCATGAGGGTTGTCAGAAGATCTCAAAAACAGCAGGTGTTGTGGGGTGTGCCTGGCATACAATAGTTAGTGCCTACCAGGGTAGAACATCCGGTGAGCAGGTGGCGGAGTCATGGGCGCCCAAGGCTCATTGATACTTGTGTGGAACGAAAGGTACAGTAGCCCCAGCTGGTCCGGTGCTGCAGAAGAAATACTGTGGCACATATTGCTGAAAAATTAAGTTTTGGCTATGAAGAAAAGATGTCAGGATAAAGTATTGCAGCTTATTACATATGGAGATGCACACTGGTCATTGTCATGCTGACCCGGTTACAGCCAAAAGCACCTACAAGGGTATATGGGCATCAGAACTGAACCATAGAGTAATAGAAGAAAGGGTTCTGGTCTGATGAATCATGTTTTCTTGTACATCACGTAGATGGGTAGAGGTGTATAACTTACCTGGGGAGAAACATGGCCTCCAGGCGCACCTTAGGAAGAAGGCAAACTCCGGGGAAGTAATCTATAGTTGTATGTGCCAAACATTACATTTTATCACCCTTTTGGAATTTTTTTATATAAAGTGACCAACCCCAATATAATAAATAATACAGAATTTTACAATTTCATTGTACAATTTTTAAGTCATATCCGCACTTGGAGTATCCTACACAACCCTATATATATATATATATATATATATATATATATATATATATATATATATATATATATATATACAGTCATGGCCAAAAGTATTGAGAATGAGACAAATAGTAATTTTTCCAAAGTTTACTGCTTCATTTTTTGTAATGGCAATTTGCATATACTCCTGAATGTCAAAGAGTGATCAGCTTAACAGCAATTACTGTACTTGCAAAGTCAATATTTGCCCAGAAAATGAACTTTAACCCCCAAAACACATTTCAACATCATTGCAGTCCTGCCTTAAAAGGAGCAGCTAACATCGTTTTAGTGATTGATCCATTAACACAGGTGTGGGTGTTGATGAGGACAGGGCTGGCGATCAATCAGTCATGATTAAGTAAGAATGACATCACTGGACACTTTAAAAGGAGGCTGGTTCTTGGTATCATTGTTTCTCTTCAGTTAACCATGGTTATCTCTAAAGAAACACGTGCAGCCATCATTGCACTGCACAAAAATGGCCTAACAGGGAAGAGTATCGCAGCTACAAAAATTGCACCTCAGTCAACAATCTATCGCATCATCAAGAAGTTCAAGGAGAGAGCTTCCATTGTTGTCAAAAAGGCTCCAGGGCGCCCAAGAAAGACCAGCAAGCGCCAGGACCGTATCTTAAAACTGTTTCAGCTGTGGGATCGGACTACCAGCAGTGCCGAGCTTGCTCAGGAATGGCAGCAGGCTGGTGTGAGTGCTTCTGCACGCACTGTGAGGCGGAGACTCTTTGAGCAAGGGCTGGATTCAAGGAGGGCAGCAAAGAAGCCACTTCTCTCCAGAAAAAACATCAGGGACCGACTGATTTTCTGCAAAAGGTACAGGGAGTGGACTGCTGAGGACTGGGGCAAAATCATTTTCTCTGATGAATCCCTTTTTCGATTGTTTGGGACATCTGGAAAACAGCTTATTCGGAGAAGAGGTGAGCGCTACCACCAGTCTTGTCTCATGCCAACTGTAAAGCATCCTGAAACCATTCATGTGTGGGGTTGCTTCTCAGCCAAGGGAATCGGCTCACTCACAGTCTTGCCTAAAACACAGCCATGAATAAAGAATGGTACCAGAATGTCCTCCAAGAGCAACTTCTCCCAACCGTCCAAGAGCGGTTTGGCGCCCAACAATGCCTTTTCCAGCATGATGGAGCACCTTGCCCTAAAGCAAAGGTGATAACTAAATGGCTCATGGAACAAAACATAGAGATTTTGGGTCCATGGCCTGGAAACTCCCCAGATCTTAATCCCATTGAGAACTTGTGGTCAATCATCAAGAGACGGGTGGACAAACAAAAACCAACAAATTCTGGCAAAATGCAAGCATTGATTATGCAAGAATGGACTGCTATCAGTCAGGATTTGGTCCAAAAGTTGATTGAGAGCATGCCAGGGAGAATTACAGAGGTCTTGAAGAAGAAGGGGCAACACTGCAAATATTGACTTGCTGCATTAACTCATTCTAACTGTCAATATAACCTATTGGTACTCATAATATGATTGCAATTATATTTCTGTATGTGATATAAACATCAGACAAACACTAATAAAAACCAGAGGCCAGCAGATCATGTGAAAATATAATTTTGGTGTCATTCTCAATACTTTTGGCCATGACTGTATATATATATATATATATATATATATATATATATATATATATATATATATATTCTCTATCTCAAGTCTTGGAGCAGAAATACTTCACATACAGAATCTGTTGCTATAGTGAGCTTATTGTTCTGTTCATGATTGCAGTTTGTGAGCTCCGATCTCCTTCTATGGGTGAATTTCTTTGGGGTCTTGAATCCTCTGGCTGGTTAAAACACGTGAAAACAATCCTAGATGCTGGTATCTTCATTGTAAAGGTAAGATGTGTTGTATCTGTTCATATTCTAGTGCTGCTTGTCTGATTTGTACTATTCTAGGCACGGACTGTACAAAAATGATCCTTTTAGTGCTGAGAATAAACGAGATTTGTAATTATATAAATGTGTAATATTTTACATTTAATTTGCACATTTAGGCCGTGTCAGAAGAGGGCGCCAGCGTGCTCGTTCATTGTTCTGATGGATGGGACCGCACCGCTCAGGTCTGCTCTGTATCCAGTCTGTTACTTGACCCCTATTACCGAACCATCAGAGTATTTATGGTAAGAGGTTTCACTTCATATACTCTATGTACTGGTGGAGATTTACGGAGTTGATATTTTTTGCATAGTGTAACTTTTATTTTTCCCAATTACTATTAGGTGTTAATTGAAAAAGACTGGATTTCATTTGGACACAAATTTAATCACAGGTAACCCTGGTCACTGCACATATGTTGGAAAAGTCAAACAGAGTCACTTATTTACAGAGGGCCTTTCACCAAATTTTTCATGTTCAACTGAAAACACGTTGTAGCTTCAGAGCAGAAAAAAAAATAATTGTTAGTTCTTTTTTTATTTTGCATCTCTGTTGCAGGGATATTAACAATCAAAGTATTTGTCACCTAATGAGTTAATTTTCGTTACATCCAAGTGGGTGTTATCAGAGAGCTTTCACTGTGGGGCATGTACTTCTCCTTGTACGATGTTGTCCAATTATAAACAGGCAGCAAGATGCTAGAAAAAGAACACCTCCACACCATATCTTACAGCAGGTTTCTCAGTGTGTGGGTTATAATGAAAGCCCGGATCTCCTGGTCTAACCTCCTGCATGATTAGAATATCAACTGTATTCAAATCCCATCAATCAACACATTTCAGATATGGGCCCAGCAGTCAGTGTGGGGCTAGGGTCAGCACAGCTGAGTTTAGCTGTGTCACTTTCCAAATCTTCCATCAGCTCTCCTCCTCTCAGCAAAAGAGACAAAAAAAAAACACCATACATTCTAATATAATATACTTACTGTAGTTTTTCTGTGCCATTCCCAGTCTCAGGCGGTTTTGGGAGTGCAGTCCACCTGAAAAAGATGTTGCATGCATATACCCCAATTGCATTGCTTCAGCATATATTTTTTTTTTTTTAAGGTATGGAAATTTAGATGGGGATCCCAAGGAGGTGTCCCCAGTGATAGACCAGTTCCTGGAATGTGTCTGGCAGCTCATGGAGCAGTTTCCCTGTGCGTTTGAATTTAATGAGAGATTCTTGGTCCACATACAACACCATATATACTCCTGTCAGTATGGAAACTTTCTGTGCAACTGCGAGAAGGAGAGGAAGGAACTGATGTGAGAGAATATGTGCTCTGTGTATGGTCACTATAGGCTTGTAACAGAAATAGAATATGGATGGTTGACGTGTCCCTGATGCTGATCTGATCACACGGTGCCCCACAGTCTGGATAACAGCAATCACTTATAAACTGTGAAGGTTGAACCTTGGCAAAAAATTTTCAATAACTGTGCAGGAGAAAAATGTATAAAGTGATGGCATATTGGTAAGATATGCCATCACTTCAGGATTGGTGGGGGTGTCAGACCTTAGGGACTCCCACATATCCGGAGACTGAATGGGTATGTGAACCTAAACCATTTCAGTTTTTTCCTGCCCATCTGGGTCGCTGGCATCGCTGGCAGTGCCACTGTACAGAGAAACATAAGAATGGTGAAATCAAAATGCCAATAATAAAATAAGATGGGTACATGGATTTAAGAATTGCACAGTTCCTGATGTAACCAATGGTCCACTAGAAGATACTTCTTGAAGATATTCTCTGTCCTGAGTAATGTTGAAATCTTGTAGATCTTCTTTCCCAGTCACAAAATGTCCTAACCTGCAGGTCAGTAGCCAAGGACATGAGATACATCCTTGTAACTAGAGGATCATGGCTTTAAAGAGATATTCTTAAAATATCAAGCTCTCATTGAGGCCTCATTCAGACATCCGTATCCACATGTACGTGTTAATGCTAATGCTATTCACATGCCTGTGGATTTTCATGGACTATGTGTCTGTGCAAAACTCACGGAGACATGTCTGTTTTTTCTTCCAATATCACAGATGAAAAAGACCTATACAAGTCTATGGGTCCATGAAGAACATAGACAGCCCACGGATGGCATCATGGTGCTGTCCGAGATTAAAGGGGTTGTCCAGTACTTTATATTACCCCCCCCCCCCAATGTGTCTCCCCGAGACCCCTAAGGATTTTTGTAATTACCTACCGTTGCAGATAATGCCTGTGAGTGGCGCTATCACTGGCCGCTCACAGGCATCACGTGACCCCCGCCGATGTCGCTGGCAGCAGCCGGGGGTCTCTGTCTTCCACGTTCCAGGTGGATGCCAGACTTTGGGCGGGGTTACCCCCCCCACATCACACCCGGCATCCACCGCACGCTCTGCCTCTCCCCATTCATTGGGAAAGCGCGGTAGATGCTGCGAGTGACGCGTGGGGAGGAGGTGTAACCCTGCCCACAACCCAGCAGCCACCGTAGGGACCCCAGCGCTGAGTCACGCCTCACTTGTCGTGACATCAGCGTGGGGTCACGTGATGCCTGTGAGCGGCCACCGATAGCGAAGCTCACAGGCATTATCAGCAAAGTCTTAGGGGCCCCGGGGGGATACATTGGGGGGGGAGTAATATAAAGTACTGGACAACTTCTTTAACATTACAAAGCATAGGAGAAACTTTATAACATATTTATCCATACGAGAAGAACACTGATAACACAATGATGGTAAAAATGGACACACTGATACCATTTTTTCACATACCTGTTTAAACCTGTACATGTGAATGAGGCCTTCTGCTGATCACTGAAGAGCCCCATTCTCAGCATCGCTAAAAGTCCCATCGGTCAGACCTCCTGCATTCAGAAAGTTATCTCCTAACCCTTTACAGCAGTGGTTCTCAACTCCAGTCCTCAGGACCCACCAACAGGCCATGTTTTCAGGATTTCCTTAGTATTGCACAGCTGATAATTGCATCACCTGCACAGGCAATAATTCCATCAGCTGTGCAATACTAAGGAAATCCTGAAAACATGATCTGTTGGTGGGTCCTGAGGACTGGAGTTGGGGAACACTGCTGTAAAGGGACTGTCAGTACAGAAGGACTGTTCAAATCAAGTACAGGCGCTCGGTGCACCGTGGTGGGGCCAAGCAGTTCAGTGCATCTTTCCATCTACTTTTTGGAACCGGATTTTCCAATTTTGACTATGAAGCTACACAGCTACTATGCAAAGAAACACTGAAAGCTATAGAACTTGTGGCTCATTCATATAAGAGAATCAGGCACAGTTTCACCAGTTTGGTCAGTGTCAGTTTTTATCATTAGAGTTTGGCCTGAGCTTCAGTTTCTTCATCTTTTTCCATCAAACAGACCTGGAAAACTGGACAGCGCTCAGATGGCAATTAATTGTTGGCCGATTTTTTTTTTTTCACTGACCCATGGATGTGCATTGTTAATTTTGACCTGACACTCAGATAACTATCGTACTATCGTACATTTTGCCACGATTTTCCGTCTCTCAAACAATCACAGATATGTGAATGGCCCCATTCACTCTTCTAGGTACAAGTCGTATCTGGAAATAACACAAATAGGACTCGTACACAAAAAATGTCCGTCTGAATGAGCCCTTAGTGTTAGTGCAGGTTGCAGTGGTGACGGGTATACTTGCAGCTCTCATAATCTCAATATATCAGTGATGCAATCATCATCTTCCAGAATTCAGGAGAGGACCTACTCCCTCTGGTCTTACCTGTGGAAGCAGCGGTTGGATTACATGAACCCTCTGTACAGAGCAGATCACAGTCAGACCCAAGGAACTCTGAGACCACACACCACTCCATGCCACTTCAGGTAAGAGGTTATTCTGATTCCTCCTCTGCACTGAATAAAGCAGCAGAACTCTAACACACCATATACTTATCATTCATATATAGAAACATCAACCCTAACTTTACAGGTGAAAGAAGCGGGGTGACGTATCATGAGCCCAATGTGTCCTTCAGTGGTGAAATCCAAGGCCCAACACTCTTCCCACTTGTAACCATGGTCTACATTTAGGGGTTGTGACGCGCCCCCTGGGCCATATTCTTTAGGGGGAATATCCGGAGCCGGATCAGATGGGAGTTGTAGTCTTCCGAGTGGCTGTGACCCGGTCCGTGCCCAGGGTGTCAAACTCAGTTGTATGTGGCAGTCCTACAGATGTTACTAAGTTCTTAATGTCGACTACGCCACCCGTTGTGTTGCGGTCACTGTGGCCGCCGCTGCAGCAGGGTCCGCTGAGGCTGGTGGTGTTGGTGCAGCTTGATAGGATAACCCCCAACGGGAGGGGTATAGCCTCAGGGGGATCAGGTGCAGAGGATGGGGGTTGTGGTGATGCAGTGTAGACGGCAATCAGAGACAGAGTCGGGTTATGCAGTTTAGGATGTTTACTCACTGCTGATGTTCCGGTCACTCCAGCTTCAAGTGACCTCCCGAGCCGTGCTGCGTCCACCAGGTTCTGGATCCAGCCAACCCCCAAATAAGTCCGGAGCGTGACCCTGAGCTCTCCTTCAGTCCTTTCTCTGGCCGTCCCCACTATTGATCCACCCAGGTCCAGCTCCCTCGGGCCTTCTGTTGGGAGACCCTTGGCCTTGGGTTCCCTGACCCTCCACGTGGTATGCCTTCGTGGTGGATGTGGTGGGTGGCCGTGGCAGACGCTGCCCACGGCCTCCGGTCTCTGGCTGGGGTGTGTTTTTGCCCCCACCAGCTTGGGTTCCGGTACCCTGTGCCGACTCTTCACCCGGGGATTTAATTTGGGGTCTTAGAGTCCTCTCTTCTGTTTCCCCCTCTGGGTCTCTCTTTCTCCTCTCTCACTCTGGGTCTCTCTTCTCCTCTGCTCGCTGACTTTCTCTCTGCAACTGACCCTGTTCTTAGTTGGTGCCCACCTTATATACACCCTCTATGTGTGAGCTCAGGTGACCAGCACCCAATGAGCTCCTATCTTTACCCAGGCTGCTCCCCCTATCTGCCCCTACACTACTTGGGATGTACCACCCCCCTCCCACTCCAGCCAGGAACAGACTCGGTCGTACCTGCACATTTCTAAGTGGGAGTACCGTCGGTCTGCTCCTCGGAAATGGGATGTGTGTAGTGCATGCAGCCTACCGAGCTCAGTTCCACACTCCTTCCTTACCCGGGAGTGGAATATCACACCTCTGGGTTGAGGTGCAATACCCCTGTAGCAGCCGAATCCTCAGGGTGCTACATTCCCCCCTGGTAAATCACAGCACGCCCTCGGGCTGTAAGACAAAAACATCACAAAACATACAAAAATTTTCATATAAACATAAACATATAAAACATATAAAACATAAATTAGCAGCATCATAACACTCTTTATATAAAACTTTCTCGTCGCCTCTGGCTCCTCCTCCGGTCACTGGGCAACTGTTGACCGGGCAAAGTGCGACAGTTCCTTTCTTTAAGGTGGTTTTACAGTAAAACCAGTAGGGGGCGCTCTAGGACGCGCAACTATATACAAGGGTATGGCCGCTCTCAGTCCTCGGCCAGGTATTGGGGAGGAATGACCGCTCTCAGTCCTCGGTCAGTGGGATTAAGGGTAATACGGGTAACAGTTCAATTTGCTGGTCCCAACGGGGACTATAATAGCAACAGTTCACTGTGCCCCGACGGGCAACTATATACAGCTTCTACTCCGCTGTACTCAACGACGACGTCCTCCTGCTCTTTCTTTGTGGTTACCTTTTACTTCAGACCCGTCCGGGTCCTCTTGTTCTTCCTCCTCACACCGCAGCTCTTCCTCCGTCAGGCGATGCACATGGAGGGCGTAGGGTCCTTTGGCACACTTGTGCCGGGTGAAGGTGACCTCGTCCCCGATGTAAAGGTCACGACCTCTGTGTCCCTCCGGCAGGTGGGACTCAACGTCTCTCCTGGTCACGAAGACGTCGCCTGGGGTGCGGTGGTCTCGGATGAAGCCCCACCCATGCTGCATGTTAAACTTGATCACAGTCCCGGTGGTGCGGGGACTATGCGCTGCACGGGGGTCTCTCCTGGCCCGGCTCTTCTGCTCCGCGCTCCTTATCTGGGCTTGTTGTTCCCGGACCCGCCTCTCTCTCCGCTCCCTCTCAAAGACCTCGAGCTGCTGGCGGCAGCACTCTGCACGCTCCGCTGCGGCTGCCCGGGTCTCCTGAGTGAACCCCATGAGATCTTCTCCGGTGGGGTCCCACTCAAACTGCGCTTCTGCTAGCGGGGGCGAGATCCTCTTAACGGGCTTTGGAGCCGGGATCAGGGGTTCACACATGGGCCTTGCCCTCTTTTGGAGCTCTTGTTCGTAGTACTCCCTGGGCCAGACAAAGGGCTGCCCGTCCGGCCATGTGTGTTGGGCGAACAGATCTTCTCCCAGATGCGGCACTTTAGGTTTTATGGGCGCGGTGGTGGTGGCGGCGCCCGGGTTGCCCAGGCCTTGCGGCCAGGCCTGGGGCACCTGGAAAGTGAAGGGCACCGTAAGGACGGCGGCGCCCTGGGCTACTTGGCCCTGCGACCAGGCCGGTGGCTCCGCGGAGGTAGGGGGCGCTGTTGGTGATGCGACGCCCGGGAATTCTAGGCCCTGCGACCAGGCTGGTGTTACTTCCTGTTTTGCCACGCTCGGGGTCGGTGCGCATGGCGTCACAGGGGTCGCGGCGGCGGCTTCCGGTTGGGGCCTAGTCTGCGTCGGTGACATGGCGTTTTCGGGCACAGCAGGGGGACTTTCGGGCTCTGCGACGGGGAGCTGGGGCAGGTAAGCGGTGTCCCGGTTTGGGGTATAGACGTCCCCTTTACCTGCCTCCACTCGTTCGGCTCCCTTCTCAGCGCCGTCTCCGGCCTTGGGTCCTCCCGCGCCATCCTCAGAGGCGGTCTGTCTCCTCATCTTGGCTGGCGTGCTCCGGGTCTTGATTTGCTGGGCCATCTCTCGGCTCCACTCCGCCAATGTCTCTCGCTGTACCCGGGCCATCCTCCTTGCGAGGCCCTCCAGAGCGGTCTGTGCACACTCCCGGTCTCGGGGGAGCTGTGCTAGGACCTCCACTAGTCCTAGTGGGGTCGTGGTTTCCAGCAGGCTCCTGACCAACGGGTCGGTGCTGCTCTGCTCTTCTTCCAGCAGGCTCCTGGCCAGCGGGCCGGTGCTGCTCTGCTCTCTCGCCATCTCCGGGTGAGCTCCTCTGCTACTCTTCTCCAGGCTTCTTGCCTCCGGGTGCGCTCGCTCCAGACTGCTCCAGGCGGCACCCATCTTCGTTCTTTTCTCTCGTCTCCTCCCACTTCGAGGGCGGTCCCGGGGCCACTTGGTGACTGTCAGCTCCAGGGGCTGTTCTTTCACGCCGACAGACACCTCTAGCATCACAGTCTCTGTTGGTGGGGGCGGTTTCCACTTTTGGCGCCATTTTCGGTCCTGGCCCACGATGGGAGGTGGCCTCTCACCACCCTCTGGCACGCCCATAATGGCGTCCGCTCTTCCAAGGCGGGAAACCTTTGGAAATGGCGGGAATCGCTTCCCAGTGGCGGGAAACTCTGCAGATGGCGGGAAAACGCTGTTAATGACGGACAACCGGCTGGAATCGACTGGTGATGGGGTCCGATGGCGGGGACCCTCCGGAACCGGCAGGAGACTACTTTTTGAGGTAAACTTGTTCTTTTCTTCAGGCACGCAGTACCCGGGTGTTGCGGGCACGTAATCCTGCCGACTACGCCAAAGTTGACGCGCCCCCTGGGCCATATTCTTTAGGGGGAATATCCGGAGCCGGATCAGATGGGAGTTGTAGTCTTCCGAGTGGCTGTGACCCGGTCCGTGCCCAGGGTGTCAAACTCAGTTGTATGTGGCAGTCCTACAGATGTTACTAAGTTCTTAATGTCGACTACGCCACCCGTTGTGTTGCGGTCACTGTGGCCGCCGCTGCAGCAGGGTCCGCTGAGGCTGGTGGTGTTGGTGCAGCTTGATAGGATAACCCCCAACGGGAGGGGTATAGCCTCAGGGGGATCAGGTGCAGAGGATGGGGGTTGTGGTGATGCAGTGTAGACGGCAATCAGAGACAGAGTCGGGTTATGCAGTTTAGGATGTTTACTCACTGCTGATGTTCCGGTCACTCCAGCTTCAAGTGACCTCCCGAGCCGTGCTGCGTCCACCAGGTTCTGGATCCAGCCAACCCCCAAATAAGTCCGGAGCGTGACCCTGAGCTCTCCTTCAGTCCTTTCTCTGGCCGTCCCCACTATTGATCCACCCAGGTCCAGCTCCCTCGGGCCTTCTGTTGGGAGACCCTTGGCCTTGGGTTCCCTGACCCTCCACGTGGTATGCCTTCGTGGTGGATGTGGTGGGTGGCCGTGGCAGACGCTGCCCACGGCCTCCGGTCTCTGGCTGGGGTGTGTTTTTGCCCCCACCAGCTTGGGTTCCGGTACCCTGTGCCGACTCTTCACCCGGGGATTTAATTTGGGGTCTTAGAGTCCTCTCTTCTGTTTCCCCCTCTGGGTCTCTCTTTCTCCTCTCTCACTCTGGGTCTCTCTTCTCCTCTGCTCGCTGACTTTCTCTCTGCAACTGACCCTGTTCTTAGTTGGTGCCCACCTTATATACACCCTCTATGTGTGAGCTCAGGTGACCAGCACCCAATGAGCTCCTATCTTTACCCAGGCTGCTCCCCCTATCTGCCCCTACACTACTTGGGATGTACCACCCCCCTCCCACTCCAGCCAGGAACAGACTCGGTCGTACCTGCACATTTCTAAGTGGGAGTACCGTCGGTCTGCTCCTCGGAAATGGGATGTGTGTAGTGCATGCAGCCTACCGAGCTCAGTTCCACACTCCTTCCTTACCCGGGAGTGGAATATCACACCTCTGGGTTGAGGTGCAATACCCCTGTAGCAGCCGAATCCTCAGGGTGCTACAGTTGCGTCAGAGCTCACTCGTCAGTTCTATCTTCTGCCTGGCACAAATCAATTCACTTTAGACAGATTTACTGACATCTATGACAGCTTGTGACACGGTGATTCATTTTGCACATATTTAGACTGCGATAAAGTATTGATCTTTGGGGGTCAGACCGCTGGGACCCCCAACAATCCCCAGGAGGTTCTGTAGAGCAAGCTTTGAACAGAGCAGAGGGGGAGCATGTACATCTCTACTCCATTCATTCTCTGTGGAACTGACCCCTAGCGATCAATTCCTAAATCCCGTTGATAGGGGATTACTTATATACTTGGTACAACCCCTTTAATAGGGCATGCGGATGTCCCTGATCGGGAACTTTCTATATAAACGCATAATATAAAGTCGAGTTTGGGTCAGGAGACCTGAAGCCAGTCTTTGCATTGAAGCATACTCAGACCGCAAAACACACGTGTGAATCCAGGCAAAAGCTGTTTTTTTTTTGTTTGCCTGTACAAAACAGACCAATTTTGCAAGTGTGTTAGATCCAATTTTCGGGCATATTTAGTCCACATGTCCGTTTTTATCAATGGTTTTGCCATATGCAAAAACAACGTGACAGAGGTTTCCCAAGCTTCTTCAAGTACCCAGTCAGTGAAAATGAAGAATAGCAGTAGGATGCAACTTGGATGTCCGCAAATAAGGTCAATGTAGGGGATGTCTCTGTTTATATACAGACCATCAGTCAGCAAAATAACAGAACGGACATGTGAATAGTGTAAGGATAGGATGTGTCAGTGTGCTGTCCGAGTAATGAGGCCCAACTTGCCACCACATATTTTCACTAATCTGAAGTCACCAGCCATAGATCAGCCACTGAGGGACTCATTAGGACTCGCTCACATTGCCACGTAACACGGCCGAGTGCTAGTGCTATGTGATGTTTTATCGGATAGCACTCGGACCAATAATATACTATGTTATCCGAGTGCAGTCTGATGTACGTGCACAGAGACAATGGAGAAGATGGAAAAATTAAGTCCTCCATCTTCTCCACACCTGTGCTGCAATTCTTCCATGCGAGAAAATTGGATCACACTCAGAGTTAAAGCAGAGTGTCATTAGTATAATCGGCCCAATTCTCTGGCATGGGAGAATATACAGCATTGTGAGCTAGCCCTTCATGTGTGTACCATGAGCTAGCACGTCTTAAGAACATATATCATGAGAATTGCTCGATGATAATCTTCTGTACTTGTGCATATACTAACTCTTCAAACTTATTTTTCACCATGGAAGGTTTTGGAGGGGCCTCTATAACCGATTTGAGAAAGGAATGCACCCTCGCCAGTCAGTCACTGATTTTCTACAGGCAGTAAAAGAAGAGACGCAGCAGCTGGAGGAGGAAATGGAGTTCATGGAGAAAGTGTGGTAGAAATACTGAAAATCCAGCTTCCTGGCCTATATGTTTTTGATGTTTATACCTCCGCTTAGGTTTCAGTGTAAACCAATTCAGCTTTTAATGGTGACTGAGAAACAATTTTAAATGATTATATATAAAAACCCTGCACAAGATAAAAAAGAGGCAATCATTTTTAGCCGATGCCCTACGTCTTTGGTGTTCTCCAACACAATAACTGGAAGAGAGCACCATTAAAGGGAATCTGTTACCAGGTTTTTGCTACCCATCTGAGTGCAGCGCAATATAGGGGCAGAGGCCCTGATTCCAACAATCTGTCACTTACTGGGCTACCTGCTGTCATTTTGATAAAATTACTGTGTTATCTGCAGCAGACCCCGCCCACATCACTGATTGACAGTTCTCTGACTGCTGAGCTCTGTATAACCCTGCCCACACCACTGATTGGCCACTTTATGTATACTAGATTTGCAGAAAGCTGCCAATCAGTGATGGGGGCGGGGTTGTACAGAGCTTATGAATATGTAGGACTACCTGGCAGCAGGTTTACTAGTCCCCAATGATAATCTGCTTGCTGATAAAATAGTGATTTTATAAAAACTACAGCAATCAGACCATTAAGTGACACATCACTGTAACCAGGGTCTCTACCTTGTGTCTTTTCAATGTCAGTAATGCCTGAGCACTGTGGCGTTATGGCTTTCTTATGGCACCAGAGAAGTTTGTTCATTGGTATAAAGTTTTCAAGTAAAGGTTCATTTAGGCAGGCCAATAATTGGGTTAGGGAGCGTTCCCTCATTCCCAACTGTTGGCTGCCTAAACAGGCCATCAAACATCCAATGGAGGGGCAAAGCATTCATTGGTGTGATAATTTTTGAGCACGTTTAAAAATTATCATTAGCAGCACATTGTCCTGCGTAAACGAGAAATGTGCTGACGATAACATAAGTGCGGCCGGCCTTACTAAACAGACCATTAAACCACTGCTGATCGACTTGCATGTAGAGGTTACATTAACATGCCCTAACCCAATGTAACTTTTGCTCTTGCCTAACAATTTTTCCTTTAGAGATTAACAAAACTGGAAACTCGAGAGTCAAATGAAACCTACAAGAATCTCAATGACCAGCCAAAAATCCACAACTTCCAGATATGCATCACCAAACACTCTCCGGCTAATACGCCCCAAGATTACAGCACCAACCTGAAGCTGTTTCCCTCTCGTAGTTCATCCCAAGGTGAGGAGGACTCGGCCCTGATCCTAACCCAGGACCATTTGAAGAGCTCGGACCCCGACCTGTCGGCTAACAGTGACCAGGAATCTGGGGTGGAGGACTTGAGCTGCCGGTCTCCGAGTGGTGGAGACTCGTTACCCAGCGAGGACAGTGGGAAGGATCCCGATTCAGATGAAGCAGTGTTCCTGACTGCTTAGAGGTCTTATTAACCACTTGCTATTATATTAGTGCTTCTATTTATTTATAGGGAGTGATGTAAGCTGGGAGGGATATACTGGGGGAAAAAAAAACATATCGACTTTGTTCACATGTATCAGTGGTAGTTTGTGCAGCGGAGACCAGATACTAATGTCCTATATAGTCGGTCTGATCCAGGCAATTGAACGACTGACAATTGGAAAAGTGCATACACAGGTTGACGAAACAATGACGGGGACACAATGATCGCTAATAATCTGGTATCCTGTTATCAGCAGCACGTCTCCTGTTTACACTGAGTAATGTGCTGCCGTTAAGAATTTTAATGAATGCATAAAATGTATCGCACCCAATGAAACGGTGCTTTCCTAGTTTGTCTGCCGATTGTGGTCCTGGTTAGATGGGACAATAATCGTATGTTGAAATGATTCCTATGAGCGCTCGTTCATCGTTTATTGGCTCTACGCCTTAAGTGCGTGTCTGCAGCCTCCGGGAATATTCAGAAACAGTTATCTTTTTTTAAGAGCCAACCTTATAATGCATTTTGTTTCCTTTCATGATTTCAAACCACATGTCCGTGGAGCATGAATCCTGTCCCAATATATTTGTATATTTAAGGTTTGTCATTGACAAAGGTGCCCTGTACTGGAAATATGGACACTTACATGGTTTTCGGGTTTAGGTCCACTGTGTGAAAGATCTGAATGTGCTTTGCTTCTGTGTAAGTTGCTGGTAGACTAATGGTGGTCATCCAGGATCTGACATTGGGTATTAATTCCCTACCTCCTAGTTATGTTAGGCATGACTATCACATGTAAGGTTCTTGCCACCTGGCCGAGAAAAGTTCGAAAAAAAGGACGCAAGCATAAACTGTTTGGCCTGTGACCACAGCAATTTACAGTAAAACAATGTGATTTTCGTCACATGATTAAAACCATGACCCAATGTCTATGGCTGAATAATCCCTTAAAGACTAATGTTTTGTGCTATGGTATACCATCGGTCCGATCTTCTGTAACTTTATACTGTTTCCACATAGACTGCCAATGAAACAAAACTTCAGAATCTCATTTGGAGACTTTAAAGGGGCTGTCCAAGACTTTATTGAAGGCCTATACTTGATCATCAATGTCTGATTGATAGTGCGTGCTGTAGCTGTTCCTGTGTCAACGGTGACCAGAAATGCTCAGGTGCCGAGCTCTGTTGACGGAGTACTACATATCGGCCACCCATTCAAATCATTAGGGGGCAGATGTGTAGTACGCAGCTGCAGCCACTATTCCCTCCACAGAGCTCCGCAGTGCAGCTCCGCTAATGAGCACCCCAATTGATCAAACATTGATGCCTTATCTTAAAGAGGTGGTCACTACATTGTATAATGCCCCCATCAAATTACACCTTTTAAATACCTGCAGCCGGGGTCACGTGATGCAGACTGAGAAGTCAGCAATAGCGCCACCCACAGGTACATATGGAAGCAGGAGGTATTTACAAAAACATTTATTTAGTTAACATGTGTAAATCGATGGGGTCATTATACAATGTAGTGGACCACCTCTTTAAAGAAAGGCCATCAATGTTAAAGTCCGGGACAACCCCTTTAATTATTAATCGGTATCGGTACAGATCTATTAGACTTTTCAGAACTTCAAAATAGGTCCATCCTTCAAACAGATGCCAAAAAGTACAGTATGTTGCAAACTTTAATGGAAGCATTCCTGTATGAATACAATATTGGAGGAAATAAAGAAAAAAAAACAAAAAGCTTTGGCACTTTTATGTAGGTCTCCAGAATATAGTGGGGAGAGACTTTCTTATTGACTTATATAAGCGAGGTAGAGCAGTAACCCCAAAGAAATTGAAAAATCAGCTGTGGTCCCTATAGGATGGCCCTACACATTGCATTTCCCATCACTTTTTTGAGAATACATTGGGGTGGAAAAATAAGATACAAATAAAGCAGATAATAAGAATTTATAGTCCAGAATTTACTGGTCACTTTTGTATTTCTGTAGGAATTCCAGCTCTGTACGTTGCAGATATCCGGCCCATCAGCGGATTAGCGGGGTCCCGCGTACTTGAATCCTTGCATGTTATCTGGGGGCTAAGAGCCATAGGGTTCTCTCTAAGTGCTTCCGACACTGGTTTTCAGAAAACGTACTGATCCTTTTATATTCGTGCTGCACGGTAGTTACATGTGGGGTCTCAGCGTCACATTACTGGGCTAGTACTAATATGGTAAGAGTCAATGTTGTGTAGTATCCCCCCGCCATCCTTTACGTGTCTGCCTGCTGCATAGCGGACGGCTGCCATCTTGAATGCTCATTGAAGCTGCTATTAGTTTTTTTTGTAAATTGCATGGATAATCTTACCAGAATAATCGTTCTCACTTCTTGACTTGTCTGCTCATTGTGACCAATATCATATTGGTTTTATAGACGAGTTTACAAGCGCTTGTAGTGCTACAATACAAGAACAAAGCTACTAGATGTAATAGGAAGATCATCATAAAATGACCGTCCCTCCCAACTGCAGATTCCAAAATCTTCTGAAGATGCAGCTTATAAGTGAGGTCCGTGATAGTCAGAAGCAGCGTCTTCTTCCCATGATCTGTGCCTGGGGTGGTAGCCCAGCGATGTAGGGGCTGAGCCGCAGTAACAGACATGGGGCCGTGTCTGCGGGGGAAGGTGGGGAATAGAGTTTTCATTTTCTAATCCAGGACAACCCTTTTAAAAGTAGAACTCCCAAAAACAATGAAAGGGAAAGCCTCTTAAAGGGACACTAATCCTCGAAATGAATGAGGGCAAAAAATAGAGCAGCTCTTACTTTTGTCCAGTCTCAACATGATCCTAAAAGAGATGGGGCCAGAGTCATCAAGAGCGGCGCTGTTCACATTGGTCTTGATGAGGAGGTGTGCTGGAGTCAGACAGATGCTCACGGTTCATGAAAAGGTGCATGCTTCTTCCTGAATTGAGAACGCACCGTGGGGCAATAAACAAATATGCAACATGGGAATGAGATTTTGTGGCTATTTATGGTACAAAGATTTAAAAAAAAAAATTCTGCACAAGCGCTGTGTGTGAGCAAACCCCAACGGTGGTGCCGCAGGTCTTTTGGGAGTTCTCCTTGATTGCAAAGGGTTTTGTGTGTTTTTTTTATATATATTATTTATGGTTTATTTATTGATGCCATCATTGCTTATTTTTGTGACGAGTATAATAAAATCATGATCTATTTTTTTATTTTGTGTTGCATATTTTGGCTGTAATTTATATGCAGAAATTGATTTTTGTTTTAAGATATTTTAAAATATGTTGTCAAGCAATATTACCCTAATTGTGACTATATCAGTACAAAGTACGTATGTAAAGTAGTTTATTCCGTAATGTGCAATTAGAATATTTTTGTAAACTCCCTTGTGTTGTGTGTGTGCTGGTGTGTATAGATTAGATTGGGCCGCTGTCCTTTACGGACATAGCATTAGAGTCATTTATGCTGCACTTATAGAAGATGCTAAAGAATTACACTACAGTTTTTTTAATACAATTTTCTTTTCTTTTTTAAAGCAATACTTTACTCACCCTCTCTGGGTCTAATGCAGAGTGTCAGCTATTTGTCACATTGACAGCGCTGCAGCCAGTCAGTGAGTTCAGTGACTCTGAGCAAGTAGTGCCGTTAACTCGGGCAAAGCTGCTGATCTCAGTTATTGGTTGCAGCGCTGTCGACGTGAGGCCAAAGGACAGTAACAGACACTGGGAGCAGTGGCAGAGACCCTGTGCTGGACCCAAGGAAGGTGACTAGTGCACAGTTACAAAAAAAAAAAAAAAAACAGCTGCACCAACGGGTTAAAGGAAAATCCCTTTAACCCTCAACTGGTGAGGTGGGGGTCGCCACACCCCAGGGAATTTTTGTTCGGCTGCCATTCATTGAAAAATGCTGGTATGAGGATACGTGTCTCACTAGCTTCCATCCATTTGTGGGTGTCAAAAATTTGTTACACTCATATGCAATCAATCGCCAATAAGAAAACGATTAAAACAAACGTGATCTTCGCATTTTCTGTAAAAATAAGAGATTTCTAAACACTGGGGTATAGGAAACCCCACCTCACCAGTTGCGTGACATAAACCCCACCTCACCAGTCGAGGGTTAATGAACCAGATAATCTGGCACAGATCAGCAATGGAATGGGGAATTTTACAAGATCAGAAGCAAGAAACTGAGCAGAAAATTAGGAAATTACCCTGATAACATTTTGAATTAGCAGCTTGTTTTTGGGCTCTCTATACCAATCCAAGGGAGGTTTGTATACTTTATGACGGACATGTAATAATTCAGAATATTTGATGATTTGGAATTTATTAGATCCCCCAGGTGAATTACCCCAATACTATAAAATGGACATAAATGACACATAAATCTGTGCGGTTACAAAGTAACATTGACGCTCCTCCCCAACTCCCCGTACAGAATGACATGCCCTCGGGTCAGGAGTGTCTACAGCTTCATAGAAATATATAAAGCAGTCACGTTAGGGTCGGGAAAGTCCGTGCATGGACTGATTACCACGGACGTCTGAATGAGTCTTTATTGACTAATAAAGTCACTATTGATCACAGGGGTTAAAACGGTCAGGATTGGAGTTCATCTCCAATGTTGACCTTTGTGTAATATATACAACTCACACCTCCTGCACATGGAACAGGCATAGATTCTGGGTATGAACAATGGGCGCCCTACACTATCCACCCTAAACATGGGGAAGATGGCAGTAAAGAGTAAAGGACGGTTGTCTGGGACTTGACTCTTTTCATAAGATAGGTCATCAGCGTGTGATTAAAACAGAAATGTAGAAATTTTTTGCAAATTTATTTAGAAAACAAAAACTGAAATATCACATGGTCATAAGTATTCAGACCCTTTGCTCAGACACTTATATTTAAGTCACATGCTGTCCATTTCCTTGTGATCCTCCTTGAGATGGTTCTACTCCTTCATTGGAGTCCAGCTGTGTTTAATTAAACTGATAGGACTTGATTTGGAAAGGCACACACCTGTCTATATAAGACCTCAAAGCTCACAGTGCATGTCAGACCAAATGAGAATCATGAGCTCAAAGGAACTGCCCAAGGAGCTCAGAGACAGAATTGTGGCAAGGCACAGATCTGGCCAAGGTTACAAAAGAATTTATGCATTACTCAAGGGTCCTAAGAGCACAGTGGCCTCCATAATCCTTAAATGGAAGAAGTTTGGGACCACTAGAAGTCTTCCTAGACCTGGCTGTCCAGCCAAACTGAGCAATTGTGGGAGAATAGCCTTGGTGAGAGAGGTAAAGAAGAACCCCAAAATCACTGTGGCTGAGCTCCAGAGATGCAGTAGGGAGATAGGAGAAAGTTCCACAAAGTCAACTATTACTGCAGCTCTCCACCAGTCGGGCCTTTATGGCAGAGTGGCCCAATGGAAGTCTCTCCTCAGTGCAAGACATATGAAAGCCCGCATAGAGTTTGCTCAAAAACACATGAAGGACTCCCAGACTATGAAAAATAAAATTCTCTGGTCTGATGAGACGAAGATAGAATTTTTTGATGATAATTCTAAGCGGTATGTGTGGAGAAAACCAGGCACTGCTCATCACCTGCCCAATACAATTCCAACAGTGAAACATGATGGAGGCAGCATCATGCTATGGGGGTGTTTTTCAGCTGCAGGGACAGGACAACTGGTTGCAATTGAAGGAAACATGAATGCAGTCAAGTACAGAGATATCCTGGATGAAAACTTCTTCCAGAGTGCTCTGGACCTCAGGCTTGGCCGAAGGTTCACCGTCCAACAAGACAATGACCCTAAGCACACAGCTAAAATAACAAAGGAGTGGCTTCAGAACAACTCTGTGACCATTCTTGACTGGCCCAGCCAGAGCCCTGACCTAAACCCAATTGAGCATCTCTGGAGAGACCTGAAAATGGCTGTCCACCAACGTTCACCATCCAACCTGACGGAACTGGAGAGGATCTGCAAGGAAGAATGGCAGTGGATCCCCAAATCCAGCTGTGAAAAACTTGTTGCATCATTCCCAAGAAGACTCACGGCTGTACTAGCTCAAAAGGGTGCTTCTACTCAATCTGACTGTGACATAGAAGCTTTCATGAAGCCCGTACCTACTAATTCTCCGCTTTCTCTCTTTTAAGGTCTCTTAGAATAGTTGACATAGAAGACGTTGGTTGTTGGACCCCAGGAAGCACATTTTTTCTATTTCTGATTGGAAGGTAACAATGATTGAACTCCGTTCTGTTGATAGATTATCTGATCTGTTTTTTTTTGTACAATTTAACTCCTATTGTTCATTTCGCATCGACTCAGCTCTGTATCTGCTGTAGGATACTTCTAATATTTGTTACTTTCTGTTACCCATATTGGAATGGTTTATATTAAATACTTCATTTCTGTGAATTGAGCCTTTTACTCAGTAAATGAATGATTTGTGAATTACTCATTCCTGACGTCATTTCACGCTTCTGTACATACAGTGCCTTTCAGAAATGACAGCGTGTTGCTGTACTCGATGCCCATGGACCATATGATGGAAATACACTGAGCACAAGCCGTAGCAATAAACTTGTGGCTGCTTCCTTTTGCTGAACTTTCGCTAACAATTATTTGATATTGATTTATTGCCTTTAATGAGAGCTACCTATTGACAATTAAAAAAATTAGTGGGTACGGAAAGTATTCAGACTCCTTTAAATTGTTTACTCTGTTTCATTGCAGCCATTTGGTGAATTCTAAAAAGTTCATTTTTTTCTCATTAATGTCCACTCTGCACCCCATCTTGAGTGAAAAAAAACAGAAATGTAGAAATTTTTGCAAATTTATTAAAAAAGAAAACCTGAAATATCACACGGGCATAAGTATTCACACCCTTTGCTCAGTATTGATGAGGTGCACCTTTGGTCAAAATCAGAGGCTTCGTGTCCCGTTTGCAACAGGCTTGACCTTAAATGTTGCCGAAAGGCAACAAAGGATGACCTTTTGTTGCAAACGGGACACAAGATGGCCGACTTTTGTTGCCGGAATGCAACATCTGTTGCATTTGGGCAACAGGCTTGACCTTGATACATTGGAACTGGACTAAAGAGTCAATATGGTAGTATGACCTTCTGTACTATAGTAATATATAGGGACTGATGGGGGAAATTTGTTTTTTGGCATTTGGGACGCTTACGCACGCGGTGGGATGCGCTAAATTTTTTTCAGGATTAAGGCAAAATTTTTGCTCGAAACTGCGCGCTCTGCGGCCTGAAATATCGCTCCTGAGGGGGTCTACGCAATAAAAATGCAAAAAAATGTAACATTAGGGTTGGCTAAATCACTTACCTGATTGACCAATAGCCAGCCCTCATTGACTTTTTTGTTGACATTGTGTGTTCTGAGGAAACTCCACCGGGTGGCAATGTTGTCCAACTTTTTAATTTTTTATTTTAGGATTGTAAAAACACCAGATGGCAATGTTTCTCTTTCTAATGTGCACGCAAGCATGAGAGCTGGCTGCTGGTTGTCCTGGATTACCTGCATCCAGCCCTCATATTGGGCATATAATGTATATAGCCAACTCTCAAATTTTTTTTGCTTTAATAACACTAAGGCTATGTAACCACGATGCAGAAATGAAGCATTTTGTTCACGGCTGCCTCTAGCCAGCCCCCCAATTTTTTTTTTCTTTAATAACACAAACACCATGAGGGCTGGCTATCGTGTGTTCACGGATGCCTCTAGCCAGCCCCCCAATTTTTTTTTTTCTTTAATAACACAAACACCATGAGGGCTGGCTATCGTGTATCCACGGCTACCTCTAGCCAGCCCCCCAATTTTTTTTTTCTTTAATAACACAAGCACCATGAGGGCTGGCTATCGTGTGTCCACGGCTGCCTCTAGCCAGCCCCCCAATTTTTTTTTTCTTTAATAACACAAACACCATGAGGGCTGGCTATCGTGTGTTCACGGCTGCCTCTAGCCAGCCCCCCAATTTTTTTTTTCTTTAATAACACAAACACCATGAGGGCTGGCTATCGTGTGTCCACGGCTGCCTCTAGCCAGCCCCCAAATATTTATTTTCTTTAATAACACAAACACCATGAGGGCTGGCTATCGTGTGTTCACGGCTGCCTCTAGCCAGCCCCCCAATTTTTTTTTTCTTTAATAACACAAACACCATGAGGGCTGGCTATCGTGTGTTCACAGATGCCTCTAGCCAGCCCCCCAATTTTTTTTTTTCTTTAATAACACAAACACCATGAGGGCTGGCTATCGTGTATCCACGGCTACCTCTAGCCAGCCCCCCAATTTTTTTTTTCTTTAATAACACAAGCACCATGAGGGCTGGCTATCGTGTGTCCACGGCTGCCTCTAGCCAGCCCCCCAATTTTTTTTTTTCTTTAATAACACAAACACCATGAGGGCTGGCTATCGTGTGTTCACGGCTGCCTCTAGCCAGCCCCCCAATTTTTTTTTTTCTTTAATAACACAAACACCATGAGGGCTGGCTATCGTGTGTCCACGGCTGCCACTAGCCAGCCCCCCAAATATTTTTTTTCTTTAATAACACAAACACCATGAGGGCTGGCTATCGTGTGTTCACGGCTGCCTCTAGCCAGCCCCCCAATTTTTTTTTTCTTTAATAACACAAACACCATGAGGGCTGGCTATCGTGTGTTCACGGCTGCCTCTAGCCAGCCCCCCAATTTTTTTTTTTCTTTAATAACACAAACACCATGAGGGCTGGTTATCGTGTGTCCACGGCTGCCTCTAGCCAGCCCCCTAATTTTTTTTTTCTTTAATAACACAAACACCATGAGGGCTGGCTATCGTGTGTTCACGGCTGCCTCTAGCCAGCCCCCCAATTTTTTTTTTTCTTTAATAACACAAACACCATGAGGGCTGGCTATCGTGTGTCCACGGCTGCCTCTAGCCAGCCCCCTAATTTTTTTTTTCTTTAATAACACAAACACCTTGAGGGCTGGCTATCGTGTGTCCACAGCTGCCTCTAGCCAGCCCCCCAATTTTTTTTTTCTTTAATAACACAAACACCATGAGGGCTGGCTATCGTGTGTTCACGGCTGCCTCTAGCCAGCCCCCCAATTTTTTTTTTTTCTTTAATAACACAAACACCATGACGGCTGGCTATCGTGTATCCACGGCTACCTCTAGCCAGCCCCCCAACTTTTTTTTTTCTTTAATAACACAAGCACCATGAGGGCTGGCTATCGTGTGTCCACGGCTGCCTCTAGCCAGCCCCCCAATTTTTTTTTTCTTTAATAACACAAACACCATGAGGGCTGGCTATCGTGTGTCCACGGCTGCCTCTAGCCAGCCCCCCAATTTTTTTTTTCTTTAATAACACAAACACCATGAGAGCTGACTATCGTCTGTTCACGGCTGCCTCTAGCCAGCCCCCCAATTTTTTTTTTCTTTAATAACACAAACACCATGAGGGCTGGCTATCGTGTGTCCACGGCTGCCTCTAGCCAGCCCCCCAATTTTTTTTTTCTTTAATAACACAAACACCATGAGGGCTGGCTATCGTGTGTTCACGGCTGCCTCTAGCCAGCCCCCCAATTTTTTTTTTCTTTAATAACACAAACACCATGAGGGCTGGCTATCGTGTGTCCACGGCTGCCTCTAGCCAACCCCCAAATTTTTTTTTCTTTAATAACACAAACACCATGAGGGCTGGCTATCGTGTGTCCACGGCTGCCTCTAGCCAGCCACCCAATTTTTGTTTTTCTTTAATAACACAAACACCATGAGGGCTGGCTATCGTGTGTTCACGGCTGCCTCTAGCCAGCCCCCCAATTTTTTTTTTTCTTTAATAACACAAACACCATGAGGGCTGGCTATCGTGTATCCACGGCTACCTCTAGCCAGCCCCCCAATTTTTTTTTTCTTTAATAACACAAGCACCATGAGGGCTGGCTATCGTGTGTCCACGGCTGCCTCTAGCCAGCCCCCCAATTTTTTTTTTTCTTTAATAACACAAACACCATGAGGGCTGGCTATCGTGTGTTCACGGCTGCCTCTAGCCAGCCCCCCAATTTTTTTTTTTCTTTAATAACACAAACACCATGAGGGCTGGCTATCGTGTGTCCACGGCTGCCACTAGCCAGCCCCCCAAATATTTTTTTTCTTTAATAACACAAACACCATGAGGGCTGGCTATCGTGTGTTCACGGCTGCCTCTAGCCAGCCCCCCAATTTTTTTTTTCTTTAATAACACAAACACCATGAGGGCTGGCTATCGTGTGTTCACGGCTGCCTCTAGCCAGCCCCCCAATTTTTTTTTTTCTTTAATAACACAAACACCATGAGGGCTGGTTATCGTGTGTCCACGGCTGCCTCTAGCCAGCCCCCTAATTTTTTTTTTCTTTAATAACACAAACACCATGAGGGCTGGCTATCGTGTGTTCACGGCTGCCTCTAGCCAGCCCCCCAATTTTTTTTTTTCTTTAATAACACAAACACCATGAGGGCTGGCTATCGTGTGTCCACGGCTGCCTCTAGCCAGCCCCCTAATTTTTTTTTTCTTTAATAACACAAACACCATGAGGGCTGGCTATCGTGTGTCCACAGCTGCCTCTAGCCAGCCCCCCAATTTTTTTTTTCTTTAATAACACAAACACCATGAGGGCTGGCTATCGTGTGTTCACGGCTGCCTCTAGCCAGCCCCCCAATTTTTTTTTTTTCTTTAATAACACAAACACCATGACGGCTGGCTATCGTGTATCCACGGCTACCTCTAGCCAGCCCCCCAACTTTTTTTTTTCTTTAATAACACAAGCACCATGAGGGCTGGCTATCGTGTGTCCACGGCTGCCTCTAGCCAGCCCCCCAATTTTTTTTTTCTTTAATAACACAAACACCATGAGGGCTGGCTATCGTGTGTCCACGGCTGCCTCTAGCCAGCCCCCCAATTTTTTTTTTCTTTAATAACACAAACACCATGAGGGCTGACTATCGTCTGTTCACGGCTGCCTCTAGCCAGCCCCCCAATTTTTTTTTTCTTTAATAACACAAACACCATGTGGGCTGGCTATCGTGTGTCCACGGCTGCCTCTAGCCAGCCCCCCAATTTTTTTTTTCTTTAATAACACAAACACCATGAGGGCTGGCTATCGTGTGTTCACGGCTGCCTCTAGCCAGCCCCCCAATTTTTTTTTTCTTTAATAACACAAACACCATGAGGGCTGGCTATCGTGTGTCCACGGCTGCCTCTAGCCAACCCCCAAATTTTTTTTTCTTTAATAACACAAACACCATGAGGGCTGGCTATCGTGTGTCCACGGCTGCCTCTAGCCAGCCACCCAATTTTTGTTTTTCTTTAATAACACAAACACCATGAGGGCTGGCTATCGTGTGTTCACGGCTGCCTCTAGCCAGCCCCCCAATTTTTTTTTTCTTTAATAACACAAACACCATGAGGGCTGGCTATCATGTGTCCATGGCTGCCTCTAGCCAGCCCCCCAATTTTTTTTTTCTTTAATAACACAAACACCATGAGGGCTGGCTATCGTGTGTTCACGGCTGCCTCTAGCCAGCCCCCCAATTTTTTTTTTTTCTTTAATAACACAAACACCATGAGGGCTGGCTATTGTGTGTTCACGGCTGCCTCTAGCCAGCCCCCCAATTTTTTTTTTCTTTAATAACACAAACACCATGAGGGCTGGCTATCGTGTATCCACGGCTACCTCTAGCCAGCCCCCCAATTTTTTTTTTCTTTAATAACACAAGCACCATGAGGCCTGGCTATCGTGTGTTCACGGCTGCCTCTAGCCAGCCCCCCAATTTTTTTTTTCTTTAATAACACAAACACCATTAGGGCTGGCTATCGTGTGTCCACGGCTGCCTCTAGCCAGCCACCCAAATATTTTTTTTCTTTAATAACACAAACACCATGAGGGCTGGCTATCGTGTGTTCACGGCTGCCTCTAGCCAGCCCCCTAATTTTTTTTTTCTTTAATAACACAAACACCATGAGGGCTGGCTATCGTGTGTCCACGGCTGCCTCTAGCCAGCCCCCCAATTTTTTTTTTTCTTTAATAACACAAACACCATGAGGGCTGGCTATCGTGTGTTCACGGCTGCCTCTAGCCAGCCCCCCAATTTTTTTTTTCTTTAATAACACAAACACCATGAGGGCTGGCTATCATGTGTCCACGGCTGCCTCTAGCCAGCCCCCCAATTTTTTTTTTCTTTAATAACACAAACACCATGAGGGCTGGCTATCGTGTGTTCACGGCTGCCTCTAGCCAGGCCCCCAATTTTTTTTTTCTTTAATAACACAAACACCATGAGGGCTGGCTATCGTGTGTTCACGGCTGCCTCTAGCCAGCCCCCCAATTTTTTTTTTCTTTAATAACACAAACACCATGAGGGCTCGCTATCATGTGTCCACGGCTGCCTCTAGCCAGCCCCCCAATTTTTTTTTTCTTTAATAACACAAACACCATGAGGGCTGGCTTTCGTGTGTTCACGGCTGCCTCTAGCCAGCCCCCCAATTTTTTTTTTCATTAATAACACAAACACCATGAGGGCTGGCTATCGTGTGTCCACGGCTGCCTCTAGCCAGCCCCCCAATTTTTTATTTTTCTTTAATAACACAAACACCATGAGGGCTGGCTATCGTGTGTTCACGGCTGCCTCTAGCCAGCCCCCCAATTTTTTTTTTCTTTAATAACACAAACACCATGAGGGCTGGCTATCGTGTGTTCACGGCTGCCTCTAGCCAGCCCCCCAATTTTTTTTTCTTTAATAACACAAACACCATGAGGGCTGGCTATCATGTGTCCATGGCTGCCTTTAGCCAGCACCCCAATTTTTTTTTTCTTTAATAACACAAACACCATGAGGGCTGGCTATCGTGTGTTCACGGCTGCCTCTAGCCAGCCCCCCAATTTTTTTTTTTCTTTAATAACACAAACACCATGAGGGCTGGCTATCGTGTGTTCACGGCTGCCTCTAGCCAGCCCCCCAATTTTTTTTTTCTTTAATAACACAAACACCATGAGGGCTGGCTATCGTGTATCCACGGCTACCTCTAGCCAGCCCCCCAATTTTTTTTTTCTTTAATAACACAAGCACCATGAGGCCTGGCTATCGTGTGTCCACGGCTGCCTCTAGCCAGCCCCCCAATTTTTTTTTTCTTTAATAACACAAACACCATGAGGGCTGGCTATCATGTGTCCACGGCTGCCTCTAGCCAGCCCCCCAATTTTTTTTTTTCTTTAATAACACAAACACCATGAGGACTGGCTATCGTGTGTTCACGGCTGCCTCTAGCCAGCCCCCCAATTTTTTTTTTCTTTAATAACACAAACACCATGAGGGCTGGCTATCGTGTGTCCACGGCTGCCTCTAGCCAGCCCCCCAATTTTTTTTTTTCTTTAATAACACAAACACCATGAGGGCTGGCTATCGTGTATCCACGGCTACCTCTAGCCAGCCCCCCAATTTTTTTTTTCTTTAATAACACAAGCACCATGAGGGCTGGCTATCGTGTGTCCACGGCTGCCTCTAGCCAGCCCCCCAATTTTTTTTTTTCTTTAATAACACAAACACCATGAGGGCTGGCTATCGTGTGTTCACGGCTGCCTCTAGCCAGCCCCCCAATTTTTTTTTTTCTTTAATAACACAAACACCATGAGGGCTGGCTATCGTGTGTCCACGGCTGCCACTAGCCAGCCCCCCAAATATTTTTTTTCTTTAATAACACAAACACCATGAGGGCTGGCTATCGTGTGTTCACGGCTGCCTCTAGCCAGCCCCCCAATTTTTTTTTTCTTTAATAACACAAACACCATGAGGGCTGGCTATCGTGTGTTCACGGCTGCCTCTAGCCAGCCCCCCAATTTTTTTTTTTCTTTAATAACACAAACACCATGAGGGCTGGTTATCGTGTGTCCACGGCTGCCTCTAGCCAGCCCCCTAATTTTTTTTTTCTTTAATAACACAAACACCATGAGGGCTGGCTATCGTGTGTTCACGGCTGCCTCTAGCCAGCCCCCCAATTTTTTTTTTTCTTTAATAACACAAACACCATGAGGGCTGGCTATCGTGTGTCCACGGCTGCCTCTAGCCAGCCCCCTAATTTTTTTTTTCTTTAATAACACAAACACCTTGAGGGCTGGCTATCGTGTGTCCACAGCTGCCTCTAGCCAGCCCCCCAATTTTTTTTTTCTTTAATAACACAAACACCATGAGGGCTGGCTATCGTGTGTTCACGGCTGCCTCTAGCCAGCCCCCCAATTTTTTTTTTTTCTTTAATAACACAAACACCATGACGGCTGGCTATCGTGTATCCACGGCTACCTCTAGCCAGCCCCCCAACTTTTTTTTTTCTTTAATAACACAAGCACCATGAGGGCTGGCTATCGTGTGTCCACGGCTGCCTCTAGCCAGCCCCCCAATTTTTTTTTTCTTTAATAACACAAACACCATGAGGGCTGGCTATCGTGTGTCCACGGCTGCCTCTAGCCAGCCCCCCAATTTTTTTTTTCTTTAATAACACAAACACCATGAGAGCTGACTATCGTCTGTTCACGGCTGCCTCTAGCCAGCCCCCCAATTTTTTTTTTCTTTAATAACACAAACACCATGAGGGCTGGCTATCGTGTGTCCACGGCTGCCTCTAGCCAGCCCCCCAATTTTTTTTTTCTTTAATAACACAAACACCATGAGGGCTGGCTATCGTGTGTTCACGGCTGCCTCTAGCCAGCCCCCCAATTTTTTTTTTCTTTAATAACACAAACACCATGAGGGCTGGCTATCGTGTGTCCACGGCTGCCTCTAGCCAACCCCCAAATTTTTTTTTCTTTAATAACACAAACACCATGAGGGCTGGCTATCGTGTGTCCACGGCTGCCTCTAGCCAGCCACCCAATTTTTGTTTTTCTTTAATAACACAAACACCATGAGGGCTGGCTATCGTGTGTTCACGGCTGCCTCTAGCCAGCCCCCCAATTTTTTTTTTTCTTTAATAACACAAACACCATGAGGGCTGGCTATCGTGTATCCACGGCTACCTCTAGCCAGCCCCCCAATTTTTTTTTTCTTTAATAACACAAGCACCATGAGGGCTGGCTATCGTGTGTCCACGGCTGCCTCTAGCCAGCCCCCCAATTTTTTTTTTTCTTTAATAACACAAACACCATGAGGGCTGGCTATCGTGTGTTCACGGCTGCCTCTAGCCAGCCCCCCAATTTTTTTTTTTCTTTAATAACACAAACACCATGAGGGCTGGCTATCGTGTGTCCACGGCTGCCACTAGCCAGCCCCCCAAATATTTTTTTTCTTTAATAACACAAACACCATGAGGGCTGGCTATCGTGTGTTCACGGCTGCCTCTAGCCAGCCCCCCAATTTTTTTTTTCTTTAATAACACAAACACCATGAGGGCTGGCTATCGTGTGTTCACGGCTGCCTCTAGCCAGCCCCCCAATTTTTTTTTTTCTTTAATAACACAAACACCATGAGGGCTGGTTATCGTGTGTCCACGGCTGCCTCTAGCCAGCCCCCTAATTTTTTTTTTCTTTAATAACACAAACACCATGAGGGCTGGCTATCGTGTGTTCACGGCTGCCTCTAGCCAGCCCCCCAATTTTTTTTTTTCTTTAATAACACAAACACCATGAGGGCTGGCTATCGTGTGTCCACGGCTGCCTCTAGCCAGCCCCCTAATTTTTTTTTTCTTTAATAACACAAACACCATGAGGGCTGGCTATCGTGTGTCCACAGCTGCCTCTAGCCAGCCCCCCAATTTTTTTTTTCTTTAATAACACAAACACCATGAGGGCTGGCTATCGTGTGTTCACGGCTGCCTCTAGCCAGCCCCCCAATTTTTTTTTTTTCTTTAATAACACAAACACCATGACGGCTGGCTATCGTGTATCCACGGCTACCTCTAGCCAGCCCCCCAACTTTTTTTTTTCTTTAATAACACAAGCACCATGAGGGCTGGCTATCGTGTGTCCACGGCTGCCTCTAGCCAGCCCCCCAATTTTTTTTTTCTTTAATAACACAAACACCATGAGGGCTGGCTATCGTGTGTCCACGGCTGCCTCTAGCCAGCCCCCCAATTTTTTTTTTCTTTAATAACACAAACACCATGAGGGCTGACTATCGTCTGTTCACGGCTGCCTCTAGCCAGCCCCCCAATTTTTTTTTTCTTTAATAACACAAACACCATGAGGGCTGGCTATCGTGTGTCCACGGCTGCCTCTAGCCAGCCCCCCAATTTTTTTTTTCTTTAATAACACAAACACCATGAGGGCTGGCTATCGTGTGTTCACGGCTGCCTCTAGCCAGCCCCCCAATTTTTTTTTTCTTTAATAACACAAACACCATGAGGGCTGGCTATCGTGTGTCCACGGCTGCCTCTAGCCAACCCCCAAATTTTTTTTTCTTTAATAACACAAACACCATGAGGGCTGGCTATCGTGTGTCCACGGCTGCCTCTAGCCAGCCACCCAATTTTTGTTTTTCTTTAATAACACAAACACCATGAGGGCTGGCTATCGTGTGTTCACGGCTGCCTCTAGCCAGCCCCCCAATTTTTTTTTTCTTTAATAACACAAACACCATGAGGGCTGGCTATCATGTGTCCATGGCTGCCTCTAGCCAGCCCCCCAATTTTTTTTTTCTTTAATAACACAAACACCATGAGGGCTGGCTATCGTGTGTTCACGGCTGCCTCTAGCCAGCCCCCCAATTTTTTTTTTTTCTTTAATAACACAAACACCATGAGGGCTGGCTATTGTGTGTTCACGGCTGCCTCTAGCCAGCCCCCCAATTTTTTTTTTCTTTAATAACACAAACACCATGAGGGCTGGCTATCGTGTATCCACGGCTACCTCTAGCCAGCCCCCCAATTTTTTTTTTCTTTAATAACACAAGCACCATGAGGCCTGGCTATCGTGTGTTCACGGCTGCCTCTAGCCAGCCCCCCAATTTTTTTTTTCTTTAATAACACAAACACCATTAGGGCTGGCTATCGTGTGTCCACGGCTGCCTCTAGCCAGCCACCCAAATATTTTTTTTCTTTAATAACACAAACACCATGAGGGCTGGCTATCGTGTGTTCACGGCTGCCTCTAGCCAGCCCCCTAATTTTTTTTTTCTTTAATAACACAAACACCATGAGGGCTGGCTATCGTGTGTCCACGGCTGCCTCTAGCCAGCCCCCCAATTTTTTTTTTTCTTTAATAACACAAACACCATGAGGGCTGGCTATCGTGTGTTCACGGCTGCCTCTAGCCAGCCCCCCAATTTTTTTTTTCTTTAATAACACAAACACCATGAGGGCTGGCTATCATGTGTCCACGGCTGCCTCTAGCCAGCCCCCCAATTTTTTTTTTCTTTAATAACACAAACACCATGAGGGCTGGCTATCGTGTGTTCACGGCTGCCTCTAGCCAGGCCCCCAATTTTTTTTTTCTTTAATAACACAAACACCATGAGGGCTGGCTATCGTGTGTTCACGGCTGCCTCTAGCCAGCCCCCCAATTTTTTTTTTCTTTAATAACACAAACACCATGAGGGCTCGCTATCATGTGTCCACGGCTGCCTCTAGCCAGCCCCCCAATTTTTTTTTTCTTTAATAACACAAACACCATGAGGGCTGGCTTTCGTGTGTTCACGGCTGCCTCTAGCCAGCCCCCCAATTTTTTTTTTCATTAATAACACAAACACCATGAGGGCTGGCTATCGTGTGTCCACGGCTGCCTCTAGCCAGCCCCCCAATTTTTTATTTTTCTTTAATAACACAAACACCATGAGGGCTGGCTATCGTGTGTTCACGGCTGCCTCTAGCCAGCCCCCCAATTTTTTTTTTCTTTAATAACACAAACACCATGAGGGCTGGCTATCGTGTGTTCACGGCTGCCTCTAGCCAGCCCCCCAATTTTTTTTTCTTTAATAACACAAACACCATGAGGGCTGGCTATCATGTGTCCATGGCTGCCTTTAGCCAGCACCCCAATTTTTTTTTTCTTTAATAACACAAACACCATGAGGGCTGGCTATCGTGTGTTCACGGCTGCCTCTAGCCAGCCCCCCAATTTTTTTTTTTCTTTAATAACACAAACACCATGAGGGCTGGCTATCGTGTGTTCACGGCTGCCTCTAGCCAGCCCCCCAATTTTTTTTTTCTTTAATAACACAAACACCATGAGGGCTGGCTATCGTGTATCCACGGCTACCTCTAGCCAGCCCCCCAATTTTTTTTTTCTTTAATAACACAAGCACCATGAGGCCTGGCTATCGTGTGTCCACGGCTGCCTCTAGCCAGCCCCCCAATTTTTTTTTTCTTTAATAACACAAACACCATGAGGGCTGGCTATCATGTGTCCACGGCTGCCTCTAGCCAGCCCCCCAATTTTTTTTTTTCTTTAATAACACAAACACCATGAGGACTGGCTATCGTGTGTTCACGGCTGCCTCTAGCCAGCCCCCCAATTTTTTTTTTCTTTAATAACACAAACACCATGAGGGCTGGCTATCGTGTGTCCACGGCTGCCTCTAGCCAGCCCCCCAATTTTTTTTTTTTTTAATAACACAAACACCATGAGGGCTGGATATCGTGTGTTCACGGCTGCCTCTAGCCAGCCCCCCAATTTTTTTTTTCTTTAATAACACAAACACCATGAGGGCTGGCTATCGTGTGTCCACGGCTGCCTCTAGCCAACCCCCAAATTTTTTTTTCTTTAATAACACAAACACCATGAGGGCTGGCTATAGTGTGTCCACGGCTGCCTCTAGCCAGCCCTCAAATTTTTTTTTTCTTTAATAACACAAACACCATGATGGCTGGCTATGAGGAAGGGAGCTATGTCCTTGTAAAGTTAGCTTGTTGTCATGTGGAAAAGAGTTTGAGGGGATTGTGGCCCTGTGGAAATGCTTGTGGCCCGGCAGAAGGAGCCAGTGGTCCTGTGGAGAGAGCTGATGGGGTTGAGGCCCTGTGGAAAGGCCTGTGACCCTGTATAGGGGTCCGTTGCCCTGTGGAGAGAGCTGTAGGGGCTCGTGCCCTATGGAAATGACTATGGCCATGTAGACAGGCCTTCTGGCCTTGAAGAGGGGGCTTGTGCCTTGCAGACGGGCCTTGTGTCTCTGTGGAGAGAGCTAAAGGGGGCAGTGGCGGTGCAGAAAGTCCATTTCGCCCTGTTGATGGGAGCTATGGCCCGGTAAAGAGAGCTTGTTGTCCTGTGGAGAAGAGTTGGAGGGGCTTGTGGCACTGTGGAAAGGCCTGTGGCCCAGTAGGAGCCTGTGGTCCTGTGGAGACAGCTGAAGGGGTTGAGGCCCTGTGGAAAGGCCTGTGACCCTGTATAGGGGTCTGTGGCCCCGCAGAGGGGCATGTGGCGATGTAAAGAGAGCTGGAGGGAGTTGTGGCCTGAGGAAAAGGCCATGTGGAGCGGGCTGGAGAGGCCTGTGGAAGGCTCTGGAGTAAGATTTGAGCCTATGAAGTCCTTTGCAGTAAACAACATGCAACATGATTGCCTGTGGAGAGAGCTGGAGGGGCTTGTGGCACTATGGAAAGGCTTGTGGCCCAGTAGGAGCCTGTGGTCCTGTGGAGAGAGCTGAAGGTGTTGTGGCCCTGTGGAAAGGCCTGTGACCCTGTATAGGGGTCCGTTGCCCTGTGGAGAGAGCTGGAGGGGCTCGTGCCGTATGGAAATGACTATAGCCATGTAGAAAGGCCTTTTGGCCTTGAAGAGGGCGCTTGTGCCCTGCAGACGGGCCCTGTGACTCTGTGGAGAGAGCTGTTGGGAGTTGTAGCCGTGTGGAAAGTGCATTTGGCCCTGTGGAGGTGAGCTATGGCCCTGTAAAGAGAGCTTCTTGTCCTGTGGAGAGAGCTGGAGGGTGTTGTGGCCCTGTGGAAAGGTCTGTGGCCCTATGGATAGGCCCTTTAGCCTTGTGGAAAGGGCTGTGGCCCTGTGGTGAGAGCTGGAAGGAGTTGTGGGCTGTGGAAAAGCCTGTGGTCCTGTGGAGACAGCTGAAGGGGTTGAGGCCCTGTGGAAAGGCCTGTGACCCTGTATAGGGGTCTGTGGCCCCGCAGAGGGGCATGTGGCGATGTAAAGAGAGCTGGAGGGAGTTGTGGCCTGAGGAAAAGGCCATGTGGAGCGGGCTGGAGAGGCCTGTGGAAGGCTCTGGAGTAAGATTTGAGCCTATGAAGTCCTTTGCAGTAAACAACATGCAACATGATTGCCTGTGGAGAGAGCTGGAGGGGCTTGTGGCACTGTGGAAAGGCCTGTGGCCCAGTAGGAGCCTGTGGTCCTGTGGAGAGAGCTGAAGGTGTTGTGGCCCTGTGGAAAGGCCTGTGACCCTGTATAGGGGTCCGTTGCCCTGTGGAGAGATCTGGAGGGGCTCGTGCCGTATGGAAATGACTATAGCCATGTAGAAAGGCCTTTTGGCCTTGAAGAGGGCGCTTGTGCCCTGCAGACGGGCCCTGTGACTCTGTGGAGAGAGCTGTTGGGAGTTGTAGCCGTGTGGAAAGTGCATTTGGCCCTGTGGAGGTGAGCTATGGCCCTGTAAAGAGAGCTTCTTGTCCTGTGGAGAGAGCTGGAGGGTGTTGTGGCCCTGTGGAAAGGTATGTGGCCCTATGGATAGGCCCTTTAGCCTTGTGGAAAGGGCTGTGGCCCTGTGGTGAGAGCTGGAAGGAGTTGTGGGCTGTGGAAAAGCCTGTGGTCCTGTGGAGACAGCTGAAGGGGTTGAGGCCCTGTGGAAAGGCCTGTGACCCTGTATAGGGGTCTGTGGCCCCGCAGAGGGGCATGTGGCGATGTAAAGAGAGCTGGAGGGAGTTGTGGCCTGAGGAAAAGGCCATGTGGAGCGGGCTGGAGAGGCCTGTGGAAGGCTCTGGAGTAAGATTTGAGCCTATGAAGTCCTTTGCAGTAAACAACATGCAGCATGATTGCCTGTGGAGAGAGCTGGAGGGGCTTGTGGCACTGTGGAAAGGCCTGTGGCCCAGTAGGAGCCTGTGGTCCTGTGGAGAGAGCTGAAGGTGTTGTGGCCCTGTGGAAAGGCCTGTGACCCTGTATAGGGGTCCGTTGCCCTGTGGAGAGAGCTGGAGGGGCTCGTGCCGTATGACTATAGCCATGTAGAAAGGCCTTTTGGCCTTGAAGAGGGCGCTTGTGCCCTGCAGACGGGCCCTGTGACTCTGTGGAGAGAGCTGTTGGGAGTTGTAGCCGTGTAGAAAGTGCATTTGGCCCTGTGGAGGTGAGCTATGGCCCTGTAAAGAGAGCTTCTTGTCCTGTGGAGAGAGCTGGAGGGTGTTGTGGCCCTGTGGAAAGGTCTGTGGCCCTATGGATAGGCCTTTAGCCTTGTGGAAAGGGCTGTGGCCCTGTGGTGAGAGCTGGAAGGAGTTGTGGGCTGTGGAAAAGCCTGTGGTCCTGTGGAGACAGCTGAAGGGGTTGAGGCCCTGTGGAAAGGCCTGTGACCCTGTATAGGGGTCTGTGGCCCCGCAGAGGGGCATGTGGCGATGTAAAGAGAGCTGGAGGGAGTTGTGGCCTGAGGAAAAGGCCATGTGGAGCGGGCTGGAGAGGCCTGTGGAAGGCTCTGGAGTAAGATTTGAGCCTATGAAGTCCTTTGCAGTAAACAACATGCAACATGATTGCCTGTGGAGAGAGCTGGAGGGGCTTGTGGCACTGTGGAAAGGCCTGTGGCCCAGTAGGAGCCTGTGGTCCTGTGGAGAGAGCTGAAGGTGTTGTGGCCCTGTGGAAAGGCCTGTGACCCTGTATAGGGGTCCGTTGCCCTGTGGAGAGAGCTGGAGGGGCTCGTGCCGTATGGAAATGACTATGGCCATGTAGAAAGGCCTTTTGGCCTTGAAGAGGGCGCTTGTGCCCTGCAGACGGGCCCTGTGACTCTGTGGAGAGAGCTGTTGGGAGTTGTAGCCGTGTGGAAAGTGCATTTGGCCCTGTGGAGGTGAGCTATGGCCCTGTAAAGAGAGCTTCTTGTCCTGTGGAGAGAGCTGGAGGGTGTTGTGGCCCTGTGGAAAGGTCTGTGGCCCTATGGATAGGCCCTTTAGCCTTGTGGAAAGGGCTGTGGCCCTGTGGTGAGAGCTGGAAGGAGTTGTGGGCTGTGGAAAAGCCTGTGGTCCTGTGGAGACAGCTGAAGGGGTTGAGGCCCTGTGGAAAGGCCTGTGACCCTGTATAGGGGTCTGTGGCCCCGCAGAGGGGCATGTGGCGATGTAAATGTGGCACCCCAGGGGTCTGGTTTTCCACAGTAATGTAATGTTATGTCTGAGAGCAGGTGGGAGGTCCTTTGGTCAGGGATCCTGTGCATGCCACACCTCCTGCCCAGTCTTGGGAGGGGAAGAACTTCCCCTGTATAAACCCTGGGCTGAGGCAGGGTTAGTCAGTCAAGGAAAGTAGAGACAAGAAACAGCAGAAGCAATACTACTACGAGTCAGGGGCTGGCAGCTGCAGAGCTCGCCCTGACTGAGAAGATTTCTTACCGGACCCAGAGTCCGAGGCTGTGGGGACTAACTCCTACCCAGCAGCAGAATCCGTCCGGCAGGGGATTTCAGGTCCTCTGGCCAAGAAGCCCGAAGGCACGGTCACACGCGTGGGACCAGCACCGCCACCGTGGAGCGGAAGCCACTAGAAGGCCCCGAGTCACCGGCCATACGGGTGAGCACCACACGGTACACTCAGGGACGTGGGCTACTTATACCCGCTTCTAGCAAGGTAGCCAGAAGAGTACAGTCAGTTTGGGAGGCCTACAACTTCGCCTGGCCAGGGGAGATCCCATCTGCTCAAGGACTGACCAGGCCCCGTTCACTAGCAAGTACTCCGGGAGGGTCTATCGTTGTTACCAGTAAAGACCCTGAATTACACCGCACCGTCTCTGAGTGGTTCCTGCTACCCCCATCATCCACATCTGCTGCCCTGAGGCCATACCCCTCCCGTTGGGGGTTATACCATCTACGCTGCACCATCCATCCACCGGCCTCAGCGGACTGTCCTGCAGTGGCAGCTCCATAGCTGCATTCAACGGGTGGCGTAGTCGTCCTACATCTACCGCTGTTACATCGCCGCTCAGTTTGACTCCCTGGGCACGGACCGGGTCACCGCCACGAGACTACAACCCTCAAGAGATCCGGCTCCGGGTAAGCTCCCGCGTGCGCAACGCAGCGCGACACAGGCCCAGGGGCGCGTCAACTTTGGCGTAGTCGGCAGGATTTCGTGCCCGCAACCACCGGGTACTGCGTGCCTGAAAAAGAGACTTTTAAAACTTACCATCCGTGAAGTTTTCCCGCCATCGGTGAAGATTCCCGCCATCCGGCGCCATTTTCAGCCTTCTTCCCGCCATCTGTGAAGATTTCCGCCATCCGGCGCCATCTTCAGCCTTCTTCCCGCCATCCGTGGAGTTTTCCCGCCGTTGGACGCCATCTTGAGGACGCCGCGCGGGAAGAAGAGGGGCGTGGACTCCGAAAGCGCGCGAGAACTGAAGCCCCGCCTCACGTCCGGACGTTGCGTAAGGTCCTGGAAGGAGCCCAGCAGACGCCGACGTCACCGGAGCGCGACGTAAGGTCCTCAACCCTGACGATCTACTGCGGAGCCGCGGCCTACGGAACAGGATCAACGCAAGGTAGGCCACGGTCCACTAGGGGGGAGGAAGATGTCGGATGCGGAGGAGAGCTTCATTGCCTCAACCCCCGCCAGCGCCACCGCTGCTGCAGTTATGCCCTTCACCATGCCCTATATCCCGGGAGCAGCTTGGCTACCCCAGTACTCAGGGGAGTCACATACCCTGCATGACTTTAGAGAAAAGCTGGATAGCCTCTTCCAGGTGTACCCCCTCACAGAAGAGCAAAAAGTGAGCATCCTGGTGGCCCAACTAACCGGGGCAGCCAAAAGGGAAGTAAAATCCTGGCCACCTGGGAGGAAGACTGTCGCAGGGATACTAACCCGGCTGAAGGACACCTTTGATACCCGCACCTCAGCCGAGATTAAGCTTAGATTCTACGGGTGCAAGCAGCGAGCGCATGAGAGTATAAGGGACTATGCACTAAACCTACAAGAGGCCCTGAGGGCCATTAAGCAGACCGACCCTGATGGAGTGGGAAACGAGGACAGGCTGTTGACTGAACAATTTATAGAGGGACTATATTGTAATGCCCACCGAACCCAGTTGCGGGCGATGGCCTTACAGGATCCCCATCTGGGCTTTGCACAGTTCAAGGACAGAGCCATCCGGGTGCTCCGAGAACCGGCACCGGGTGGCGTTGTGACCCACAGGCGCCCAGCTATCACTTACCACCAGGAGGCGGCGCCCTTGTCGGCAGGGCCTGTGGGAGCTGATGCGCAGGCTTTGGACAATGACCCGGCTCCAGACCTACACCATCAGGTCCAAGAGCTAGCTAAGAGCGTTGCTGCGCTAACCCGAACTGTGCAGTCTTTACAGGTTTCCACCCCAGGGAAGATCCAGCTGGCATCCGGACCGGAGGACATCCCGTGGCGTCGACCAAGGAGGACCCCACCGGCCAGAGGAAGACCCAGTGACCGATACAGCGAGGACGGACGACCCATCTGCCGCCGCTGCAATCAACCTGGACATATGGCAAGGTACTGTTCTTTAAACGGGCACAACCTGGGGTAGAGGGCCAACCCCCAGGAAAAAGATCACCAGGCCCATCGAACTGGCGCGACAGATATGTGGGAGGACGTCCAGTCTTGCCTGTGGTACTGGATGGCATTCCCATGAGTGCCCTACTGGACACCGGGTCACAGGTCACCACCATCCCGTACGTGCTCTTTAAGCAGTACTGGAATGACTCGGATATTACCCGCTACCCTGACGACGACTTGAGTATCATCGCCAGCAATGGCCAGCCCGTGCCACAGATCGGATTTAAAGAGGTGACCATCAAAATCGGTAGAGTCGAACTGGCAGCACAGGGACTGATCATTGTAGATATTGACAAACACGAGAGTCACCCAAAAATAACTCTAGGAACTAATGTAATTGAAAATTGTCTTGCAGAGGTGATTTTCCTTTTACAGCAGGTTGCCAAGAACGCCAGCTCCGGCGAGCAGCGGGTGCTCCAGAAAGAGATCCGGGCACTGATGCGACGGCAACAGGTGGAACTCTCCGGCGGTGAGATTGGTAGCGTAAGAATGTGTGACCCTTTTCCTATTGCCATGCCCCCAAAAAGTGAAATGATGATTTGGTGCCGGGCAGCTATTGGTCTGAGAGGTAGAGATTACCAGGCAATGGTAGAACCAGTTTACTCGGACAGTAGGCCCACCATTTTGACAGCACGGGGGGTGGTTGATGTACGCCATGGGAGGGTGCCCGTTCGCATAATAAATATCGGGGAGAGGGAAGTGTACCTGCCCCGGTATGCCACGCTAGCCAAATTATATACCATTAACCAAAATTCTATACAATCTGTGGAACCCTTGCCTCCATCTCACCCGGAGGAAGGTAACGGCTCTAAGAAAAACATGGAGGACTGGTGTCAGCAACTACATCTGGGTACTGACTCCACTCCCGCACACCAGAAACAAGGAGTCTATCGGGTGGTTCAGGAGTACGAGAGAGTGTTCAGTAAACACCCGTTAGACTTCGGGCGAGTCAAGGGGGTAGAACACCACATCCCCACGGGAGACCATCCTCCTATAAAAGAGAGGTATCGACCCGTACCCCCTGCCCACTACCAACACGCCAAGGGGATGCTTAGAGACATGAAGGAGGCTGGGGTGATCAGGGATAGCTGTAGCCCCTGGGCAGCTCCACTAGTCTTAGTCCGAAAGAAAGACAACACCATGAGGATGTGTGTAGATTACCGGAAAATCAATCGTATCACACACAAGGATGCGTACCCCTTACCAAGGATAGAGGAGTCATTGGCTGCTTTAAGATCTGCTAACTTCTTCTCTACCTTGGATCTCACTAGCGGGTACTGGCAGGTTCCTGTAGCAGAGGCGGACCGGGAGAAGACCGCATTCACCACCCCGATGGGACTTAGCGAGTTCACCTGCATGCCGTTCGGACTCTGCAACGCACCGGGAACCTTCCAACGACTAATGGAGTGTTGTCTGGGCCACAGAAACTTCGAGACGGTCCTGTTGTACCTGGACGATGTCATCGTATATTCCAAGACGTATGAGGACCACCTGAAACACCTGGCGGAAGTGTTCGAAGCTCTGGCAAGTTACGGCCTAAAGGTGAAACCCTCCAAGTGTCACCTCCTGAAACCAAAGGTGCAGTACCTGGGACACGTGGTGAGCGCTGACGGAGTGGCTCCCGACCCTGATAAGATCACCGCAATTAAGGAATGGCCAAGCCCCTCCAGCGTAAAAGAAGTGCGGCAGTTCCTCGGGTTGGTAGGCTACTACCGAAGGTTTATTCCCGGTTTCACCAAAAAGGCAGCACCTATGCAGGACCTCCTGATAGGCCAGTCCCGGAAGGCCAAGAACCAGAAGCCGCCCTTCAAATGGGAGGAGCTGGAAGAAGAGTCCTTCCGCCAGCTGAAGATGGCCCTCACGGGGGACGAAATCCTGGCGTACCCGGATTATAGCCAGCCCTTTATCCTCTACACCGACGCCAGTAACATCGGGCTAGGAGCCGTACTGTCCCAGATCCAGCAGGGGAAGGAACGAGTAATCGCCTACGCCAGCCGAAAACTGCGACCCACCGAAAGGAACCCCGAGAATTACAGCTCATTTAAGTTAGAGTTCCTGGCCGTAGTATGGGCAGTCACCGAGCGCTTTAAGCATTACCTCGCTTCTTCCCGGTTCACCGTGTACACGGATAACAACCCGTTGACACACCTGGACACGGCAAGACTCGGTGCCCTGGAGCAGAGGTGGATGGCCCGTTTGTCCAACTACGAGTTCACAATCAAATACCGGGCAGGACGCTCCAATACCAACGCGGACGCCCTGTCCAGGATGCCCAACCTGCCGGACGGAGGAGAAGATCCGGAGGGACTGGAAGAAGTTGAACTCCCTGCGTTCCACCGTCATGGGACTATCCAGTATTCCCACCGGGTAAGGAGTAAGCAGGCTGCTACGTTGAACCCCTTACCCCACTACAACTGGGCGGAAATGCAAGACAGCGACCCTGCCGTCCGACTGGTGAAGGAGATGCTGACTCGGCCGGAGGCTCGCCTTGAACCAGACGCTCCGGAGGAAGCCAAACAACTATGGGCAGAGAAGAGTCTACTGTTCCTTTACAAAGGGAAGTTGTGCCGCAGAATGGTTAACTCCCGGACGCATGAATTACTCTGGCAAGTAGTGGTGCCACGAAGAGACGCAGCCATGGTGATGGAGGCATACCACGACGGAGCTGGACACTTCGGGTGGAAGAAGCTGGAGTTCCTGCTGCGCGAGCGGTTCCACTGGGTAGGCATGAGGGGAACCATCGAGAAGTGGTGCAGAGACTGTGGCCCGTGCAACCTGAGAAGGAAGGACCGTGCCAGCCAGAAGACTCCCCTGCAGTCCATCGTCACCCGGCAACCGTTGGAACTGGTAGCCTTGGATCATGTAAAACTGACCCCAAGCAGAAGTGGCTACGTCTACGCGTTAACCATCGTGGATCATTACTCCCGGTTTCTGGTTGTCGTCCCCGTCAAGGACTTAACGGCTCAAACAGCAGCTAGAGCCTTCCAGCAGCACTTTTGCCGTCCACACGGGTACCCGGACCAAGTGCTGACGGACCAGGGACCTGCCTTTGAAGCGGAGGTCTTCCAGGAATTCTGCAATCTGTATGGCTGCCGGAAGATAAGGACGACACCCTACCATCCGCAAACTAATGGACTTTGTGAGAAAATGAACCAGGTGGTAATGGATCTTCTAAAAACGTTGCCCCTGGAAGAACGCAGTCTGTGGCCTGAGAAGTTGCCCGATCTGGTGGACCTATACAAACACATCCCGGTAGGTTCCACCAACTGTACCCCGGCTTACCTAATGAGGGCAAGACCTGGTAAGTTACCTGTTGACCTGGAAATGGGAGTCCTGACACCCGAGGACACTTCACCAGAAACAGACTGGGACACAGAGAGGCAGCAGCAGTACCGGAGAGTACAGGAGAGCGTGGAGCGAAGTCTCTGTCAGGCTAGGGAAAGACAAGAGAAAACTTACAACCAGTATGCTCCCGCTGTTCCCCTGGTACCCGGAGAGCAGGTCTTGAAGAGGAAGAGACGGCTCCACAAGTTGGATGACCAGTGGGAGAAGGACCCGTACACCGTACTGCCCTCAAGCCACGAGAACCCGAAGGTTTGTACCATCAGTAAAGACGGAGGGGAAACCACAGCCATTGTATCCCGGGACCACCTGAAGAAGTGTCCCGAACAACTGAGGAACCCTGAAGAGGAACAAGAAGACCATCGACCCGTAGAGGAAAGGGAAGATATGGTTAGTACTGTGCTCGGGGACTTCCCTCGGTCTTGGACTCAAGTCAATGGTGCAGTTGTGGTACCCGTACTCACCTTCCTCCAACCAGCATCCCAAGCACCTACGGAGCAACAGGTAGAGCTGGAAGAACAGCCGGTCCAGGAGGCAGAAGACTCCACACAAGCAGAACAGGAGGATCAACACTCTGCTTATAGTGAGCCTGCCGTACCCCTAGTGAGACAAAGAGCCGGTAGACAGCTGCCCAGTTTACCCTTGACAGCTCCTACACCCTGTAGTTCAGGGCCAGACAGTCAGCTCCGTAGGTCCACTAGGGCCACTAGAGGCCAGTTACCCGCACGCTGGAGGATTTGAAGTGTATAAATTGTTTTATTTATGTTTATCTGTGTATTGTTGCTTGTGTATAATTTTGTGTTTCCAGTTATTTTTAGGAATCCTTGGTGGATTTACCGGGAATCCTTGTACATAGTTGGAGCGTAACCCAGGATGGACTAGAGACTGTTAAGGACTCAGGGTAGGACAGACCCCTACCTGGTTACGTCTCCCTGTTTTGGTGAAATGGACACCTTGCTTTCTTCAAAGACTACACCCGGTTACGGACATGCCGTGACCACCTTTATGTGTTTCTTCTTATTGTACTATTATTGTTGTTATATCTTGTTATGTTTTTTCTAAAATATGTTTAGTCCCGGAGTACTAAATTTCACTAGGGGGGAATGTGGCACCCCAGGGGTCTGGTTTTCCACAGTAATGTAATGTTATGTCTGAGAGCAGGTGGGAGGTCCTTTGGTCAGGGATCCTGTGCATGCCACACCTCCTGCCCAGTCTTGGGAGGGGAAGAACTTCCCCTGTATAAACCCTGGGCTGAGGCAGGGTTAGTCAGTCAAGGAAAGTAGAGACAAGAAACAGCAGAAGCAATACTACTACGAGTCAGGGGCTGGCAGCTGCAGAGCTCGCCCTGACTGAGAAGATTTCTTACCGGACCCGGAGTCCGAGGCTGTGGGGACTAACTCCTACCCAGCAGCAGAATCCGTCCGGCAGGGGATTTCAGGTCCTCTGGCCAAGAAGCCCGAAGGCACGGTCACACGCGTGGGACCAGCACCGCCACCGTGGAGCGGAAGCCACTAGAAGGCCCCGAGTCACCGGCCATACGGGTGAGCACCACACGGTACACTCAGGGACGTGGGCTACTTATACCCGCTTCTAGCAAGGTAGCCAGAAGAGTACAGTCAGTTTGGGAGGCCTACAACTTCGCCTGGCCAGGGGAGATCCCATCTGCTCAAGGACTGACCAGGCCCCGTTCACTAGCAAGTACTCCGGGAGGGTCTATCGTTGTTACCAGTAAAGACCCTGAATTACACCGCACCGTCTCTGAGTGGTTCCTGCTACCCCCATCATCCACATCTGCTGCCCTGAGGCCATACCCCTCCCGTTGGGGGTTATACCATCTACGCTGCACCATCCATCCACCGGCCTCAGCGGACTGTCCTGCAGCGGCAGCTCCATAGCTGCATTCAACGGGTGGCGTAGTCGTCCTACATCTACCGCTGTTACATCGCCGCTCAGTTTGACTCCCTGGGCACGGACCGGGTCACCGCCACGAGACTACAACCCTCAAGAGATCCGGCTCCGGGTAAGCTCCCGCGTGCGCAACGCAGCGCGACACAGGCCCAGGGGCGCGTCATAAAGAGAGCTGGAGGGAGTTGTGGCCTGAGGAAAAGGCCATGTGGAGCGGGCTGGAGAGGCCTGTGGAAGGCTCTGGAGTAAGATTTGAGCCTATGAAGTCCTTTGCAGTAAACAACATGCAACATGATTGCCTGTGGAGAGAGCTGGAGGGGCTTGTGGCACTGTGGAAAGGCCTGTGGCCCAGTAGGAGCCTGTGGTCCTGTGGAGAGAGCTGAAGGTGTTGTGGCCCTGTGGAAATGCCTGTGATCCTGTATAGGGGTCTGTTGCCCTGTGGAGAGAGCTGGAGGGGCTCGTGCCCTATGGAAATGACTATGGCCATGTAGAAAGGCCTTTTGGCCTTGAAGAGGGGGCTTGTGCCCTGCAGACGGGCCCTGTGACTCTGTGGAGAGAGCTGTTGGGAGTTGTGGCCGTGTGGAAAGTGCATTTGGCCCTGTGGAGGTGAGCTATGGCCCTGTAAAGAGAGCTTCTTGTCCTGTGGAGAGAGCTGGAGGGTGTTGTGGCCCTGTGGAAAGGTATGTGGCCCTATGGATAGGCCCTTTAGCCTTGTGGAAAGGGCTGTGGCCCTGTGGTGAGAGCTGGAAGGAGTTGTGGGCTGTGGAAAAGCCTGTGGTCCTGTGGAGACAGCTGAAGGGGTTGAGGCCCTGTGGAAAGGCCTGTGACCCTGTATAGGGGTCTGTGGCCACGCAGAGGGACATGTGGCGATGTAAAGAGAGCTGGAGGGAGTTGTGGCCTGAGGAAAAGGCCATGTGGAGCGGGCTGGAGAGGCCTGTGGAAGGCTCTGGAGTAAGATTTGAGCCTATGAAGTCCTTTGCAGTAAACAACATGCAACATGATTGCCTGTGGAGAGAGCTGGAGGGGCTTGTGGCACTGTAGAAAGGCCTGTGGCCCAGTGGGAGCCTGTGGTCCTGTGGAGAGAGCTGAAGGTGTTGTGGCCCTGTGGAAAGGCCTGTGATCCTGTATAGGGGTCTGTTGCCCTGTGGAGAGAGCTGGAGGGGCTCGTGCCCTATGGAAATGACTATGGCCATGTAGAAAGGCCTTTTGGCCTTGAAGAGGGGGCTTGTGCCCTGCAGACGGGCCCTGTGACTCTGTGGAGAGAGCTGTTGGGAGTTGTGGCCGTGTGGAAAGTGCATTTGGCCCTGTGGAGGTGAGCTATGGCCCTGTAAAGAGAGCTTCTTGTCCTGTGGAGAGAGCTGGAGGGTGTTGTGGCCCTGTGGAAAGGTATGTGGCCCTATGGATAGGCCCTTTAGCCTTGTGGAAAGGGCTGTAGCCCTGTGGTGAGAGCTGGAAGGAGTTGTGGGCTGTGGAAAAGCCTGTAGTCCTGTGGAGACAGCTGAAGGGGTTGAGGCCCTGTGGAAAGGCCTGTGACCCTGTATAGGGGTCTGTGGCCCCGCAGAGGGGCATGTGGCGATGTAAAGAGAGCTGGAGGGAGTTGTGGCCTGAGGAAAAGGCCATGTGGAGCGGGCTGGAGAGGCCTGTGGAAGGCTCTGGAGTAAGATTTGAGCCTATGAAGTCCTTTGCAGTAAACAACATGCAACATGATTGCCTGTGGAGAGAGCTGGAGGGGCTTGTGGCACTATGGAAAGGCCTGTGGCCCAGTAGGAGCCTGTGGTCCTGTGGAGAGAGCTGAAGGTGTTGTGGCCCTGTGGAAAGGCCTGTGACCCTGTATAGGGGTCCGTTGCCCTGTGGAGAGAGCTGGAGGGGCTCGTGCCGTATGGAAATGACAATAGCCATGTAGAAAGGCCTTTTGGCCTTGAAGAGGGCGCTTGTGCCCTGCAGACGGGCCCTGTGACTCTGTGGAGAGAGCTGTTGGGAGTTGTAGCCGTGTGGAAAGTGCATTTGGCCCTGTGGAGGTGAGCTATGGCCCTGTAAAGAGAGCTTCTTGTCCTGTGGAGAGAGCTGGAGGGTGTTGTGGCCCTGTGGAAAGGTATGTGGCCCTATGGATAGGCCCTTTAGCCTTGTGGAAAGGGCTGTGGCCCTGTGGTGAGAGCTGGAAGGAGTTGTGGGCTGTGGAAAAGCCTGTGGTCCTGTGGAGACAGCTGAAGGGGTTGAGGCCCTGTGGAAAGGCCTGTGACCCTGTATAGGGGTCTGTGGCCCCGCAGAGGGGCATGTGGCGATGTAAAGAGAGCTGGAGGGAGTTGTGGCCTGAGGAACAGGCCATGTGGAGCGGGCTGGAGAGGCCTGTGGAAGGCTCTGGAGTAAGATTTGAGCCTATGAAGTCCTTTGCAGTAAACAACATGCAACATGATTGCCTGTGGAGAGAGCTGGAGGGGCTTGTGGCACTGTGGAAAGGCCTGTGGCCCAGTAGGAGCCTGTGGTCCTGTGGAGAGAGCTGAAGGTGTTGTGGCCCTGTGGAAAGGCCTGTGACCCTGTATAGGGGTCCGTTGCCCTGTGGAGAGAGCTGGAGGGGCTCGTGCCGTATGGAAATGACTATAGCCATGTAGAAAGGCCTTTTGGCCTTGAAGAGGGCGCTTGTGCCCTGCAGACGGGCCCTGTGACTCTGTGGAGAGAGCTGTTGGGAGTTGTAGCCGTGTGGAAAGTGCATTTGGCCCTGTGGAGGTGAGCTATGGCCCTGTAAAGAGAGCTTCTTGTCCTGTGGAGAGAGCTGGAGGGTGTTGTGGCCCTGTGGAAAGGTCTGTGGCCCTATGGATAGGCCCTTTAGCCTTGTGGAAAGGGCTGTGGCCCTGTGGTGAGAGCTGGAAGGAGTTGTGGGCTGTGGAAAAGCCTGTGGTCCTGTGGAGACAGCTGAAGGGGTTGAGGCCCTGTGGAAAGGCCTGTGACCCTGTATAGGGGTCTGTGGCCCCGCAGAGGGGCATGTGGCGATGTAAAGAGAGCTGGAGGGAGTTGTGGCCTGAGGAAAAGGCCATGTGGAGCGGGCTGGAGAGGTCTGTGGAAGGCTCTGGAGTAAGATTTGAGCCTATGAAGTCCTTTGCAGTAAACAACATGCAACATGATTGCCTGTGGAGAGAGCTGGAGGGGCTTGTGGCACTGTGGAAAGGCCTGTGGCCCAGTAGGAGCCTGTGGTCCTGTGGAGAGAGCTGAAGGTGTTGTGGCCCTGTGGAAAGGCCTGTGACCCTGTATAGGGGTCCGTTGCCCTGTGGAGAGAGCTGGAGGGGCTCGTGCCGTATGGAAATGACTATAGCCATGTAGAAAGGCCTTTTGGCCTTGAAGAGGGCGCTTGTGCCCTGCAGACGGGCCCTGTGACTCTGTGGAGAGAGCTGTTGGGAGTTGTAGCCGTGTGGAAAGTGCATTTGGCCCTGTGGAGGTGAGCTATGGCCCTGTAAAGAGAGCTTCTTGTCCTGTGGAGAGAGCTGGAGGGTGTTGTGGCCCTGTGGAAAGGTCTGTGGCCCTATGGATAGGCCCTTTAGCCTTGTGGAAAGGGCTGTGGCCCTGTGGTGAGAGCTGGAAGGAGTTGTGGGCTGTGGAAAAGCCTGTGGTCCTGTGGAGACAGCTGAAGGGGTTGAGGCCCTGTGGAAAGGCCTGTGACCCTGTATAGGGGTCTGTGGCCCCGCAGAGGGGCATGTGGCGATGTAAAGAGAGCTGGAGGGAGTTGTGGCCTGAGGAAAAAGCCATGTGGAGCGGGCTGGAGAGGCCTGTGGAAGGCTCTGGAGTAAGATTTGAGCCTATGAAGTCCTTTGCAGTAAACAACATGCAACATGATTGCCTGTGGAGAGAGCTGGAGGGGCTTGTGGCACTGTAGAAAGGCCTGTGGCCCAGTAGGAGCCTGTGGTCCTGTGGAGAGAGCTGAAGGTGTTGTGGCCCTGTGGAAAGGCCTGTGATCCTGTATAGGGGTCTGTTGCCCTGTGGAGAGAGCTGGAGGGGCTCGTGCCCTATGGAAATGACTATGGCCATGTAGAAAGGCCTTTTGGCCTTGAAGAGGGGGCTTGTGCCCTGCAGACGGGCCCTGTGACTCTGTGGAGAGAGCTGTTGGGAGTTGTGGCCGTGTGGAAAGTGCATTTGGCCCTGTGGAGGTGAGGTATGGCCCTGTAAAGAGAGCTTCTTGTCCTGTGGAGAGAGCTGGAGGGTGTTGTGGCCCTGTGGAAAGGTATGTGGCCCTATGGATAGGCCCTTTAGCCTTGTGGAAAGGGCTGTGGCCCTGTGGTGAGAGCTGGAAGGAGTTGTGGGCTGTGGAAAAGCCTGTGGTCCTGTGGAGACAGATGAAGGGGTTGAGGCCCTGTGGAAAGGCCTGTGACCCTGTATAGGGGTCTGTGGCCCCGCAGAGGGGCATGTGGCGATGTAAAGAGAGCTGGAGGGAGTTGTGGCCTGAGGAAAAGGCCATGTGGAGCGGGCTGGAGAGGCCTGTGGAAGGCTCTGGAGTAAGATTTGAGCCTATGAAGTCCTTTGCAGTAAACAACATGCAACATGATTGCCTGTGGAGAGAGCTGGAGGGGCTTGTGGCACTGTGGAAAGGCCTGTGGCCCAGTAGGAGCCTGTGGTCCTGTGGAGAGAGCTGAAGGTGTTGTGGCCCTGTGGAAAGGCCTGTGACCCTGTATAGGGGTCCGTTGCCCTGTGGAGAGAGCTGGAGGGGCTTGTGCCGTATGGAAATGACTATAGCCATGTAGAAAGGCCTTTTGGCCTTGAAGAGGGCGCTTGTGCCCTGCAGACGGGCCCTGTGACTCTGTGGAGAGAGCTGTTGGGAGTTGTAGCCGTGTGGAAAGTGCATTTGGCCCTGTGGAGGTGAGCTATGGCCCTGTAAAGAGAGCTTCTTGTCCTGTGGAGAGAGCTGGAGGGTGTTGTGGCCCTGTGGAAAGGTCTGTGGCCCTATGGATAGGCCCTTTAGCCTTGTGGAAAGGGCTGTGGCCCTGTGGTGAGAGCTGGAAGGAGTTGTGGGCTGTGGAAAAGCCTGTGGTCCTGTGGAGACAGCTGAAGGGGTTGAGGCCCTGTGGAAAGGCCTGTGACCCTGTATAGGGGTCTGTGGCCCCGCAGAGGGGCATGTGGCGATGTAAAGAGAGCTGGAGGGAGTTGTGGCCTGAGGAAAAGGCCATGTGGAGCGGGCTGGAGAGGCCTGTGGAAGGCTCTGGAGTAAGATTTGAGCCTATGAAGTCCTTTGCAGTAAACAACATGCAACATGATTGCCTGTGGAGAGAGCTGGAGGGGCTTGTGGCACTGTAGAAAGGCCTGTGGCCCAGTAGGAGCCTGTTGTCCTGTGGAGAGAGCTGAAGGTGTTGTGGCCCTGTGGAAAGGCATGTGATCCTGTATAGGGGTCTGTTGCCCTGTGGAGAGAGCTGGAGGGGCTCGTGCCCTATGGAAATGACTATGGCCATGTAGAAATGCCTTTTGGCCTTGAAGAGGGGGCTTGTGCCCTGCAGACGGGCCCTGTGACTCTGTGGAGAGAGCTGTTGGGAGTTGTGGCCGTGTGGAAAGTGCATTTGGCCCTGTGGAGGTGAGGTATGGCCCTGTAAAGAGAGCTTCTTGTCCTGTGGAGAGAGCTGGAGGGTGTTGTGGCCCTGTGGAAAGGTATGTGGCCCTATGGATAGGCCCTTTAGCCTTGTGGAAAGGGCTGTGGCCCTGTGGTGAGAGCTGGAAGGAGTTGTGGGCTGTGGAAAAGCCTGTGGTCCTGTGGAGACAGCTGAAGGGGTTGAGGCCCTGTGGAAAGGCCTGTGACCCTGTATAGGGGTCTGTGGCCCCGCAGAGGGGCATGTGGCGATGTAAAGAGAGCTGGAGGGAGTTGTGGCCTGAGGAAAAGGCCATGTGGAGCGGGCTGGAGAGGCCTGTGGAAGGCTCTGGAGTAAGATTTGAGCCTATGAAGTCCTTTGCAGTAAACAACATGCAACATGATTGCCTGTGGAGAGAGCTGGAGGGGCTTGTGGCACTGTGGAAAGGCCTGTGGCCCAGTAGGAGCCTGTGGTCCTGTGGAGAGAGCTGAAGGTGTTGTGGCCCTGTGGAAAGGCCTGTGATTCTGTATAGGGGTCCGTTGCCCTGTGGAGAGAGCTGGAGGGGCTCGTGCCGTATGGAAATGACTATAGCCATGTAGAAAGGCCTTTTGGCCTTGAAGAGGGCGCTTGTGCCCTGCAGACGGGCCCTGTGACTCTGTGGAGAGAGCTGTTGGGAGTTGTAGCCGTGTGGAAAGTGCATTTGGCCCTGTGGAGGTGAGCTATGGCCCTGTAAAGAGAGCTTCTTGTCCTGTGGAGAGAGCTGGAGGGTGTTGTGGCCCTGTGGAAAGGTATGTGGCCCTATGGATAGGCCCTTTAGCCTTGTGGTAAGGGCTGTGGCCCTGTGGTGAGAGCTGGAAGGAGTTGTGGGCTGTGGAAAAGCCTGTGGTCCTGTGGAGACAGCTGAAGGGGTTGAGGCCCTGTGGAAAGGCCTGTGACCCTGTATAGGGGTCTGTGGCCCCGCAGAGGGGCATGTGGCGATGTAAAGAGAGCTGGAGGGAGTTGTGGCCTGAGGAACAGGCCATGTGGAGCGGGCTGGAGAGGCCTGTGGAAGGCTCTGGAGTAAGATTTGAGCCTATGAAGTCCTTTGCAGTAAACAACATGCAACATGATTGCCTGTGGAGAGAGCTGGAGGGGCTTGTGGCACTGTGGAAAGGCCTGTGGCCCAGTAGGAGCCTGTGGTCCTGTGGAGAGAGCTGAAGGTGTTGTGGCCCTGTGGAAAGGCCTGTGACCCTGTATAGGGGTCCATTGCCCTGTGGAGAGAGCTGGAGGGGCTCGTGCCGTATGGAAATGACTATAGCCATGTAGAAAGGCCTTTTGGCCTTGAAGAGGGCGCTTGTGCCCTGCAGACGGGCCCTGTGACTCTGTGGAGAGAGCTGTTGGGAGTTGTAGCCGTGTGGAAAGTGCATTTGGCCCTGTGGAGGTGAGCTATGGCCCTGTAAAGAGAGCTTCTTGTCCTGTGGAGAGAGCTGGAGGGTGTTGTGGCCCTGTGGAAAGGTCTGTGGCCCTATGGATAGGCCCTTTAGCCTTGTGGAAAGGGCTGTGGCCCTGTGGTGAGAGCTGGAAGGAGTTGTGGGCTGTGGAAAAGCCTGTGGTCCTGTGGAGACAGCTGAAGGGGTTGAGGCCCTGTGGAAAGGCCTGTGACCCTGTATAGGGGTCTGTGGCCCCGCAGAGGGGCATGTGGCGATGTAAAGAGAGCTGGAGGGAGTTGTGGCCTGAGGAAAAGGCCATGTGGAGCGGGCTGGAGAGGCCTGTGGAAGGCTCTGGAGTAAGATTTGAGCCTATGAAGTCCTTTGCAGTAAACAACATGCAACATGATTGCCTGTGGAGAGAGCTGGAGGGGCTTGTGGCACTGTGGAAAGGCCTGTGGCCCAGTAGGAGCCTGTGGTCCTGTGGAGAGAGCTGAAGGTGTTGTGGCCCTGTGGAAAGGCCTGTGACCCTGTATAGGGGTCCGTTGCCCTGTGGAGAGAGCTGGAGGGGCTCGTGCCGTATGGAAATGACTATAGCCATGTAGAAAGGCCTTTTGGCCTTGAAGAGGGCGCTTGTGCCCTGCAGACGGGCCCTGTGACTCTGTGGAGAGAGCTGTTGGGAGTTGTAGCCGTGTGGAAAGTGCATTTGGCCCTGTGGAGGTGAGCTATGGCCCTGTAAAGAGAGCTTCTTGTCCTGTGGAGAGAGCTGGAGGGTGTTGTGGCCCTGTGGAAAGGTCTGTGGCCCTATGGATAGGCCCTTTAGCCTTGTGGAAAGGGCTGTGGCCCTGTGGTGAGAGCTGGAAGGAGTTGTGGGCTGTGGAAAAGCCTGTGGTCCTGTGGAGACAGCTGAAGGGGTTGAGGCCCTGTGGAAAGGCCTGTGACCCTGTATAGGGGTCTGTGGCCCCGCAGAGGGGCATGTGGCGATGTAAAGAGAGCTGGAGGGAGTTGTGGCCTGAGGAAAAGGCCATGTGGAGCGGGCTGGAGAGGCCTGTGGAAGGCTCTGGAGTAAGATTTGAGCCTATGAAGTCCTTTGCAGTAAACAACATGCAACATGATTGCCTGTGGAGAGAGCTGGAGGGGCTTGTGGCACTGTAGAAAGGCCTGTGGCCCAGTAGGAGCCTGTGGTCCTGTGGAGAGAGCTGAAGGTGTTGTGGCCCTGTGGAAAGGCCTGTGATCCTGTATAGGGGTCTGTTGCCCTGTGGAGAGAGCTGGAGGGGCTCGTGCCCTATGGAAATGACTATGGCCATGTAGAAAGGCCTTTTGGCCTTGAAGAGGGGGCTTGTGCCCTGCAGACGGGCCCTGTGACTCTGTGGAGAGAGCTGTTGGGAGTTGTGGCCGTGTGGAAAGTGCATTTGGCCCTGTGGAGGTGAGGTATGGCCCTGTAAAGAGAGCTTCTTGTCCTGTGGAGAGAGCTGGAGGGTGTTGTGGCCCTGTGGAAAGGTATGTGGCCCTATGGATAGGCCCTTTAGCCTTGTGGAAAGGGCTGTGGCCCTGTGGTGAGAGCTGGAAGGAGTTGTGGGCTGTGGAAAAGCCTGTGGTCCTGTGGAGACAGCTGAAGGGGTTGAGGCCCTGTGGAAAGGCCTGTGACCCTGTATAGGGGTCTGTGGCCCCGCAGAGGGGCATGTGGCGATGTAAAGAGAGCTGGAGGGAGTTGTGGCCTGAGGAAAAGGCCATGTGGAGCGGGCTGGAGAGGCCTGTGGAAGGCTCTGGAGTAAGATTTGAGCCTATGAAGTCCTTTGCAGTAAACAACATGCAACATGATTGCCTGTGGAGAGAGCTGGAGGGGCTTGTGGCACTGTGGAAAGGCCTGTGGCCCAGTAGGAGCCTGTGGTCCTGTGGAGAGAGCTGAAGGTGTTGTGGCCCTGTGGAAAGGCCTGTGATCCTGTATAGGGGTCTGTTGCCCTGTGGAGAGAGCTGGAGGGGCTCGTGCCCTATGGAAATGACTATGGCCATGTAGAAAGGCCTTTTGGCCTTGAAGAGGGGGCTTGTGCCCTGCAGACGGGCCCTGTGACTCTGTGGAGAGAGCTGTTGGGAGTTGTGGCCGTGTGGAAAGTGCATTTGGCTCTGTGGACGTGAGCTATGGCCCTGTAAAGAGAGCTTCTTGTCCTGTGGAGAGAGCTGGAGGGTGTTGTGGCCCTGTGGAAAGGTATGTGGCCCTATGGATAGGCCCTTTAGCCTTGTGGAAAGGGCTGTGGCCCTGTGGTGAGAGCTGGAAGGAGTTGTGGGCTGTGGAAAAGCCTGTGGTCCTGTGGAGACAGCTGAAGGGGTTGAGGCCCTGTGGAAAGGCCAGTGACCCTGTATAGGGGTCAGTGGCCCCGCAGAGGGGCATGTGGCGATGTAAAGAGAGCTGGAGGGAGTTGTGGCCTGAGGAAAAGGCCATGTGGAGCCGGCTGGAGGGGCCTGTGGAAGGCTCTGGAGTAAGATTTTGGCCTATGAAGTCCTTTGCAGTAAAAAACATGCAACATGATTGCCTGTGGAGAGAGCTAGAGGGGCTTGTGGCACTGTGGAAAGTCCTGTGGCTCAGTAGGAGCCTGTGGTCCTGTGGAGAGAGCTGAAGGTGTTGTGGTCACTCAATTGAGCCCTTTTAACTGATTAAAGGGGGGCGGAGGAGGCTGTGGCCCTGATGAAAGAGCTCAAAGGGGTTGTAGTCTTGTAGAAGGAGCCTGTGGTCCTGTGGAGAGAGCTGGAGGGGGTTATTGCCTTGGGGAAATGCCTATGGCCCTGCGAAAGGGACCTGTGGCCCTTTGAAAAAGGCCTTTGGCCTTGTGGAGGGGGCTGTTGCCTTGTAAAGGGAGCCTCTGTCCTTTTTGAGAGAGACAGAGGGGTTGTGGCCTTATGGAAAGGACTATGACACAGTGAAAGGGCCCTGTCGCCTTGTGGAGAGAGGTGAAGGCGGATGTGGCCCTGTGTATATGCCTGTAAACCTGTTGAAGGAGCCTGCGGTTCTGTGGAGAGAGCTTGAGGGGGGTTATGGCCCTATGGAAATGACTATGGCCCTGTGGAATGGACCTATGGCCCTTTGCAAAGGGCCTTTGGCCTTGTGGAGGGGGCCCTTGCCCTGTAGAAGGAGCCTGTGGCCCTCTTGAGAGAGCCAGAGGAGGTTGTGGCACTATTTAAAGGCCAGTGGCCCTGTAGAAAGGCCCCTTGGCCTTGATGAAGGGGCTTGTGCCCTGCAGACGGGCCCCATGACTCTGTGTAGAGAGCTGGAGGGGGTTGTGGCCATGTGGAAAGTGCATTTGGCCCTGTGGAGGGGAGCTATGGCCCTGTAAAGAGAGCCTGTTGTCCTGTGGAATTGGAGGGGATTGTGGCCCTGTGGAAAGGCTTGTGGCCTGGCAGAAGGAGCCAGTGGTCCTGTGGAGAGAGCTGAAGGGGTTGAGGCCCTGTGGAGAGGCCTGTGACCCTGTATAGGGGTCTGTTGCCCCGCAGAGGGGCATGTGGCGATGTAAAGAGAGCTGGATGGAGTTGTGGCCTGTGGAAAAGGCCATGTGGAGCGTGCTGGAGGGGCCTGTGGAAGGCTCTGGAGTAAGATGAAGGCCTATGAAGTCCTTTGCAGTAAACATCTAAATTTTCAAGCTTCGTGTCCGATTTGCAACAGGGTTGACTCCAATGTTGCCGAACTGCAACAAAAATTGACTCTTGTTGCAAAAGTGCAACATGATTGCCTGTGGAGAGAGCTGGATGGTGCTTGTGGCACTGTGGAAAGACCTGTGGCCCGGTAGTAGCCTGTGGTCCTGTGGAGAGAGCTGAAGGTGTTGTGGCCCTGTGGAAAGGCCTGTGACCCTGTATAGGGGTCCGTTGCCCTGTGGAGAGAGCTGGAGGGGCTTGTGCCCTATGGAAATGACTATGGCCATGTAGAAAGGCCCTTTGGCCTTGAAGAGGGGGCTTGTGTCCTGCAGACGGGCCCTGTGTCTCTGTGGAGAGAGCTAAAGGGGGCTGTGGCCGTGCAGAAAGTGCATTTGGCCCTGTGGAGGGGAGTTATGGCTCTGTAAAGAGAGCTTGTTGTCCTGTGGAGAAGAGTTGGAGGGGATTGTGGCCCTGTGGAAATGCTTGTGGCCCGGCAGAAGGAGCCAGTGGTCCTGTGGAGAGAGCTGAAGGGGTTGAGGCCCTGTGGAAAGGCCTGTGACCCTGTATAGGGGTCTGTGGTCCCGCAGAGGGTGCATGTGGCGATGTAAAGAGAGCTGGAGGGAGTTGTGGCCTGAGGAAAATGCCATGTGGAGTGGGCTGGAAAGGCGTGTGGAAGGCTCTGGAGTAAGATTTGGGCCTATGACGTCCTTTGCAGTAAACAACATGCAACATGATTGCCTGTGGAGAGAGCTGGAGGGGCTTGTGGCACCGTGGAAAGGCCTGTGGCCCAGTAGGAGCCTGTGGTCCTGTGGAGAGAGCTGAAAGTGTTGTGGCCCTGTGGAAAGGCCTGTGACCCTGTATAGGGGTCCGTTGCCCTGTGGAGAGAGCTGGAGGGGCTTGTGCCCTATGGAAATGACTATGGCCATGTAGAAAGGCCTTTTGGCCTTGAAGAGGGGGCTTGTGCCCTGCAGACGGGCCTTGTGTCTCTGTGGAGAGAGCTAAAGGGGGCTGTGGCCATGCAGAAAGTGCATTTGGCCCTGTGGAGGGGAGCTATGGCCCGGTAAAGAGAGCTTGTTGTCGTGTGGAGAAGAGTTGGAGGGGATTGTGGCCCTGGGGAAAGGCCTGTGACCCTGTATAGGGGTCCGTTGCCCTGTGGAGAGAGCTGGAGGGGCTCGTGCCCTATGGAAATGACTATGGCCATGTAGAAAGGCCTTTTGGCCTTGAAGAGGGGGCTTGTGCCCTGCAGACGGGCCTTGTGACTCTGTGGAGAGAGCTGTTGGGAGTTGTGGCCGTGTGGAAAGTGCATTTGGCCCTGTGGAGGTGAGCTATGGCCCTGTAAAGAGAGCTTCTTGTCCTGTGGAGAGAGCTGGAGGGTGTTGTGGCCCTGTGGAAATGTCTGTGGCCCTATGGATAGGCCCTTTAGCCTTGTTGAAGGGGCTGTGGCCCTCTGGTGAGAGCTGGAAGGAGTTGTGGGCTGTGGAAAAGTCTGTGGTCCTGTGGAGAGAGCTGAAGGGGTTGAGTTCCTGTGGAAAGGCCTGTGACCCTGTATAGGGGTCTGTGGCCCCGCAGAGGGGCATGTGGCGATGTAAAGAGAGCTGGAGGGAGTTGTGACCTGCGGAAAAGGCCATGTGGAGCGGGCTGGAGGGGCCTGTGGAAGGGTCTGAAGTAAGATTTGGGCCTATGAAGTCCTTTTGCGGTAAACAACATGAAACATGATTGCCTGTGGAGAGAGCTGGAGGGACTTGTAGCACTGTGGAAAGGCCTGTGGCCGGGCTGGAGCCTGTGGTCCTGTGGAAGAGCTGAAGGTGTTGTGGCCCTGTGGAAAGGCCTGTGACCCTGTATAGCGGTCCGTTGCCCTGTGGAGAGAGCTGGAGGGGCTCGTGCCCTATGGAAATGACTATGGCCATGTAGAAAGGCCTTTTGGCCTTGAAGAGGGGGCTTGTGCCCTGCAGACGGGCCTTGTGTCTCTGTGGAGAGAGCTAAAGGGGGCTGTGGCCGTGCAGAAAGTGCATTTGGCCTTGTGGAGGGGAGCTATGGCCCGGTAAAGAGAGCTTGTTGTCGTGTGGAGAAGAGTTGGAGGGGATTGTGGCCCTGGGGAAAGGCCTGTGACCCTGTATAGGGGTCCGTTGCCCTGTGGAGAGAGCTGGAGGGGCTCGTGCCCTATGGAAATGACTATGGCCATGTAGAAAGGCCTTTTGGCCTTGAAGAGGGGGCTTGTGCCCTGCAGACGGGCCTTGTGACTCTGTGGAGAGAGCTGTTGGGAGTTGTGGCCGTGTGGAAAGTGCATTTGGCCCTGTGGAGGTGAGCTATGGCCCTGTAAAGAGAGCTTCTTGTCCTGTGGAGAGAGCTGGAGGGTGTTGTGGCCCTGTGGAAATGTCTGTGGCCCTATGGATAGGCCCTTTAGCCTTGTTGAAGGGGCTGTGGCCCTCTGGTGAGAGCTGGAAGGAGTTGTGGGCTGTGGAAAAGTCTGTGGTCCTGTGGAGAGAGCTGAAGGGGTTGAGTTCCTGTGGAAAGGCCTGTGACCCTGTATAGGGGTCTGTGGCCCCGCAGAGGGGCATGTGGCGATGTAAAGAGAGCTGGAGGGAGTTGTGACCTGCGGAAAAGGCCATGTGGAGCGGGCTGGAGGGGCCTGTGGAAGGGTCTGAAGTAAGATTTGGGCCTATGAAGTCCTTTTGCGGTAAACAACATGAAACATGATTGCCTGTGGAGAGAGCTGGAGGGACTTGTAGCACTGTGGAAAGGCCTGTGGCCGGGCTGGAGCCTGTGGTCCTGTGGAAGAGCTGAAGGTGTTGTGGCCCTGTGGAAAGGCCTGTGACCCTGTATAGCGGTCCGTTGCCCTGTGGAGAGAGCTGGAGGGGCTCGTGCCCTATGGAAATGACTATGGCCATGTAGAAAGGCCTTTTGGCCTTGAAGAGGGGGCTTGTGCCCTGCAGACGGGCCTTGTGTCTCTGTGGAGAGAGCTAAAGGGGGCTGTGGCCGTGCAGAAAGTGCATTTGGCCTTGTGGAGGGGAGCTATGGCCCGGTAAAGAGAGCTTGTTGTCCTGTGGAGAAGAGTTGGAGGGGATTGTGGCCCTGTGGAATGGCCTGTGACCCTGTATAGGGGTCTGTGGCCCCGCAGAGGGGCATGTGGCGATGTAAAGAGAGCTGGAGGGAGTTGTGGCCTGCGGAAAAGGCCATGTGGAGCGGGCTGGAGGGGCCTGTGGAAGGGTCTAAAGTAAGATTTGGGCCTATGAAGTCCTTTTGCGGTAAACAACATGCAACATGATTGCCTGTGGAGAGAGCTGGAGGGACTCGTAGCACTGTGGAAAGGCCTGTGGCCGGGTAGGAGCCTGTGGTCCTGTGGAGAGAGCTGAATGTGTTGTGGCCCTGTGGAAAGGATTTTTAAGCGCAGCAGAAACGCTGCGTAAAAATCTACAGCATGGGCATTAACATTGCGGAATGCCACTGAGTACCATGGGGTGCAGATTATCAAGTGTTTCACAAGCGTTTCCGCTGCGTAAATTACGCAACATATACGCTTGTAAATCGCTACGTGGGCACGCAGCCTGAGGCTGTGTTCACACACCACCCGGTCCGGAGGAGAAGTGATGTCACAGAGGTGGAAGAAGAATCCTGTTCCTCCTCCCCTTTGTGACATGTCTGCCAGCCCCCATTTCATTTTGTAATGTATTACTATACAGTACGAAATCAAAATTAAATAAATACAGATGTATTAAAAATAATAAATAATTAATACTTACCCTTTCAGACGCCTTTTCGGTCTATCCGGTGCAGAGCCAAAGCCACGTCCTGAGCGACAGGACCTTCCATGATGTCACATGAAGGTCCTGTCGGTTGGTATTTGGCCTTGGTTCTGCACCGGATAGCCCTAAAAGGCATCGGAAAGGGTAAGTATTAATTCTATTGTGATGTCATAATACCCCACAACTACTAGTATAGGCAAAAAAGTGACACATTTATTCCATTTTATTTATTGAAAGAAATTAGGCTTAAACCAAAAATGACATGATGGCGGATTGCCTGTAAAGATGCCTTCTTTTTAATGTATTGATCTTCATGGAATAAAGTAAAATTCATCATATGGAAACCGGTGCCAGCATTCCTTTTTTCATGTTTGGCTTCCAGGCGGTGGCCTACCGCCACTGAGCACCTGACCGGATCCACTGATTGGAAGGAGGGGGGAGCTTTCTATTTCCCAATTTTCTCATTTGGCTCCAAAAATAACATGTCAATCAAGAAAACTGGTATAAAGGAGCATGGCATAGGTGACATTTCTTTGCCAGCATTCAACCTGTGTAAAGAAAAAAAAGAATATTAAACAGTGCAGTATACTATATCAGGTTCCTTTACTCGAGCTGACCAATGGTCAATAGGTCACTCAAATGAGTCCTTTTAACTGATTAAAGAGGGGTGGAGGGGGCTGTGGCCCTGATGAAAGAGCTGAAATGGGTTGTAGCCTTGTAGAAGGAGCCTGTGGTCCTGTGGAGAGAGCTGGAGGGGGCTATTGCCTTGGGGAAATGCCTATGGCCCTGTGGAAGGGACCTGTGGCCCTTTGAAAGAGGACTTTGGCCTTGTGGAGGGGGCTGTTTCCTTGTAAAGGGAGCCTCTGTCCTTTTTGAGAGAGAGAGAGGGGGTTGTGGCCTTATGGAAAGGCTTATTGCATAGTGAAAGGGCCCTGATGCCCTGTGGAGAGAGGTAAAGGTGGTTGTGGCCCTGTGTAAATGCGTGTACACCTGTAGAAGGAGCCTGTGGCCCTGTTGAGAGTACCAGAGGGGGTTGTGGCCCTATTTAAAGGCCAGTAGCCCTGTAGAAAGGCCCCTTGGCCTTGATGAAGGGGCTTGTGCCCTGCAGACGAGCCCCGTGACTCTGTGGAGAGAGCTGGAGGGGATTTTGGCCGTGTGGAAAGTGCATTTGGCCCTGTGGAGGGGAGCTATAGCCCTGTAAAGAGAGCTAGTTGTCCTGTGTAGAGAGTTGGAGGGGATTGTGGCCCTGTGGAAATGCTTGTGGCCCGGCAGAAGGAGCCAGTGGTCCTGTGGAGAGAGCTGAAGGGGTTGAGGCCCTGTGGAAAGGCCTGTGACCCTGTATAGGGGTCTGTGGCCCCGCAGAGGGTGCATGTGGCGATGTAAAGAGAGCGGGAGGGAGTTGTGGCCTGAGGAAAAGGCCATGTGGAGTGGGCTGGAAAGGCCTGTGGAAGGCTCTGGAGTAAGATTTGGGCCTATGAAGTCCTTTGCAGTAAACAACATGCAACATGATTGCCTGTGGAGAGAGCTGGAGGGGCTTGTGGCACTGTGGAAAGTCCTGTGGCCCAGTAGGAGCCTGTGGTCCTGTGGAGAGAGCTGAAAGTGTTGTGGCCCTGTGGAAAGGCCTGTGACCCTGTATAGGGGTCCGTTGCCCTGTGGAGAGAGCTGGAGGGGCTTGTGCCCTATGGAAATGACTATGGCCATGTAGAAAGGCCTTTTGGCCTTGAAGAGGGGGCTTGTGCCCTGCAGACGGGCCTTGTGTCTCTGTGGAGAGAGCTAAAGGGGGCTGTGGCCATGCAGAAAGTGCATTTGGCCCTGTGGAGGGGAGCTATGGCCCGGTAAAGAGAGCTTGTTGTCGTGTGGAGAAGAGTTGGAGGGGATTGTGGCCCTGGGGAAAGGCCTGTGACCCTGTATAGGGGTCCGTTGCCCTGTGGAGAGAGCTGGAGGGGCTTGTGCCCTATGGAAATGACTATGGCCATGTAGAAAGGCCTTTTGGCCTTGAAGAGGGGGCTTGTGCCCTGCAGACGGGCCTTGTGACTCTGTGGAGAGAGCTGTTGGGAGTTGTGGCCGTGTGGAAAGTGCATTTGGCCCTGTGGAGGTGAGCTATGGCCCTGTAAAGAGAGCTTCTTGTCCTGTGGAGAGAGCTGGAGGGTGTTGTGGCCCTATGGATAGGCCCTTTAGCCTTGTGGAAGGGGCTGTGGCCCTCTGGTGAGAGCTGGAAGGAGTTGTGGGCTGTGGAAAAGTCTGTGGTCCTGTGGAGAGAGCTGAAGGGGTTGAGGTCCTGTGGAAAGGCCTGTGACCCTGTATAGGGGTCTGTGGCCCCGCAGAGGGGCATGTGGCGATGTAAAGAGAGCTGGAGGGAGTTGTGGCCTGCGGAAAAGGCCATGTGGAGCGGGCTGGAGGGGCCTGTGGAAGGGTCTGAAGTAAGATTTGGGCCTATGAAGTCCTTTTGCGGTAAACAACATGAAACATGATTGCCTGTGGAGAGAGCTGGAGGGACTTGTAGCACTGTGGAAAGGCCTGTGGCCGGGCTGGAGCCTGTGGTCATGTGGAAGAGCTGAAGGTGTTGTGGCCCTGTGGAAAGGCCTGTGACCCTGTATAGCGGTCCGTTGCCCTGTGGAGAGAGCTGGAGGGGCTCGTGCCCTATGGAAATGACTATGGCCATGTAGAAAGGCCTTTTGGCCTTGAAGAGGGGGCTTGTGCCCTGCAGACGGGCCTTGTGTCTCTGTGGAGAGAGCTAAAGGGGGCTGTGGCCGTGCAGAAAGTGCATTTGGCCCTGTGGAGGGGAGCTATGGCCCTGTAAAGAGAGCTTGTTGTCCTGTGGAGAAGAGTTGGAGGGGATTGTGGCCCTGTGGAAAGGCTTGTAGCCCGGCAGAAGGAGGCAGTGGTCCTGTGGAGAGAGCTGAAGGGGTTGAGGCCCTGTGGAAAGGCATGTGACCCTGTATAGGGGTCTGTGGCCCCGCAGAGGGGCATGTGGCGATGTAAAGAGAGCTGGAGGGAGTTGTGGCCTGAGGAAAAGGCCATGTGGAGCGGGCTGGAGGGGCCTGTGGAAGGCTCTGGAGTAAGATTTGGGCCTATGAAGTCCTCTGCAGTAAACAACATGCAACATGATTGCCTGTGGAGAGAGCTGAAGCTGTTGTGGCCCTGTGGAAAGGACTGTGACCCTGTACAGGGGTCCGTTGCCCTGTGGAGAGAGCTGGAGGTGCTCGTGCCCTATGGGAATGACTATGGCCATGTAGAAAGGCCTTTTGGCCTTGAAGAGGGGCTTGTGCCCTGCAGACGGGCCCTGTGACTCTGTGGAGAGGGCTGTTGGGAGTTGTGGCCGTGTGGAAAGTGCCTTTGGCCCTGTGGAGGTGAGCTATGGCCCTGTAAAGAGAGCTTCTTGTCCTGTGGAGAGAGCTGGAGCGTGTTGTGGCCCTGTGGAAAGGTCTGTGGCCCTATGGATAGGCCCTTTAGCCTTGTGGAAGGGGCTGTGGCCCTGTGGTGAGAGCTGGAAGGAGTTGTGGGCTGTGGAAAAGCCTGTGGTCCTGTGGAGAGAGCTGAAGGGGTTGAGGCCCTGTGGAAAGGCCAGTGACCCTGTATAGGGGTCTGTGGCCCCGCAGAGGGGCATGTGGCGATGTAAAGAGAGCTGGAGGGAGTTGTGGCCTGAGGAAAAGGCCATGTGGAGCCGGCTGGAGGGGCCTGTGGAAGGCTCTGGAGTAAGATTTTGGCCTATGAAGTCCTTTGCAGTAAAAAACATGCAACATGATTGCCTGTGGAGAGAGCTAGAGGGGCTTGTGGCACTGTGGAAAGTCCTGTGGCTCAGTAGGAGCCTGTGGTCCTGTGGAGAGAGCTGAAGGTGTTGTGGTCACTCAATTGAGCCCTTTTAACTGATTAAAGGGGGGCGGAGGAGGCTGTGGCCCTGATGAAAGAGCTCAAAGGGGTTGTAGTCTTGTAGAAGGAGCCTGTGGTCCTGTGGAGAGAGCTGGAGGGGGTTATTGCCTTGGGGAAATGCCTATGGCCCTGCGAAAGGGACCTGTGGCCCTTTGAAAAAGGCCTTTGGCCTTGTGGAGGGAGCTGTTGCCTTGTAAAGGGAGCCTCTGTCCTTTTTGAGAGAGACAGAGGGGGTTGTGGCCTTATGGAAAGGCCTATGACACAGTGAAAGGGCCCTGTCGCCTTGTGGAGAGAGGTGAAGGCGGATGTGGCCCTGTGTATATGCCTGTAAACCTGTAGAAGGAGCCTGCGGTTCTGTGGAGAGAGCTTGAGGGGGGTTATGGCCCTATGGAAATGACTATGGCCCTGTGGAATGGACCTATGGCCCTTTGCAAAGGGCCTTTGGCCTTGTGGAGGGGGCCCTTGCCCTGTAGAAGGAGCCTGTGGCCCTCTTGAGAGAGCCAGAGGAGGTTGTGGCACTATTTAAAGGCCAGTGGCCCTGTAGAAAGGCCCCTTGGCCTTGATGAAGGGTCTTGTGCCCTGCAGACGGGCCCCATGACTCTGTGTAGAGAGCTGGAGGGGGTTGTGGCCATGTGGAAAGTGCATTTGGCCCTGTGGAGGGGAGCTATGGCCCTGTAAAGAGAGCCTGTTGTCCTGTGGAATTGGAGGGGATTGTGGCCCTGTGGAAAGGCTTGTGGCCCGGCAGAAGGAGCCAGTGGTCCTGTGGAGAGAGCTGAAGGGATTGAGGCCCTGTGGAGAGGCCTGTGACCCTGTATAGGGGTCTGTTGCCCCGCAGAGGGGCATGTGGCGATGTAAAGAGAGCTGGATGGAGTTGTGGCCTGTGGAAAAGGCCATGTAGAGCGTGCTGGAGGGGCCTGTGGAAGGCTCTGGAGTAAGATGAAGGCCTATGAAGTCCTTTGCAGTAAACATGTAAATTTTCAAGCTTCGTGTCCGATTTGCAACAGGGTTGACTCCAATGTTGCCGAACTGCAACAAAAATTGACTCTTGTTGCAAAAGTGCAACATGATTGCCTGTGGAGAGAGCTGGATGGTGCTTGTGGCACTGTGGAAAGACCTGTGGCCCGGTAGTAGCCTGTGGTCCTGTGGAGAGAGCTGAAGGTGTTGTGGCCCTGTGGAAAGGCCTGTGACCCTGTATAGGGGTCCGTTGCCCTGTGGAGAGAGCTGGAGGGGCTTGTGCCCTATGGAAATGACTATGGCCATGTAGAAAGGCCCTTTGGCCTTGAAGAGGGGGCTTGTGTCCTGCAGACGGGCCCTGTGTCTCTGTGGAGAGAGCTAAAGGGGGCTGTGGCCGTGCAGAAAGTGCATTTGGCCCTGTGGAGGGGAGTTATGGCTCTGTAAAGAGAGCTTGTTGTCCTGTGGAGAAGAGTTGGAGGGGATTGTGGCCCTGTGGAAATGCTTGTGGCCCGGCAGAAGGAGCCAGTGGTCCTGTGGAGAGAGCTGAAGGGGTTGAGGCCCTGTGGAAAGGCCTGTGACCCTGTATAGGGGTCTGTGGCCCCGCAGAGGGTGCGTGTGGCGATGTAAAGAGAGCTGGAGCGAGTTGTGGCCTGAGGAAAAGGCCATGTGGAGTGGGCTGGAAAGGCCTGTGGAAGGCTCTGGAGTAAGATTTGGGCCTATGAAGTCCTTTGCAGTAAACAACATGCAACATGATTGCCTGTGGAGAGAGCTGGAGGGGCTTGTGGCACCGTGGAAAGGCCTGTGGCCCAGTAGGAGCCTGTGGTCCTGTGGAGAGAGCTGAAAGTGTTGTGGCCCTGTGGAAAGGCCTGTGACCCTGTATAGGGGTCCGTTGCCCTGTGGAGAGAGCTGGAGGGGCTTGTGCCCTATGGAAATGACTATGGCCATGTAGAAAGGCCTTTTGGCCTTGAAGAGGGGGCTTGTGCCCTGCAGACGGGCCTTGTGTCTCTGTGGAGAGAGCTAAAGGGGGCTGTGGCCATGCAGAAAGTGCATTTGGCCCTGTGGAGGGGAGCTATGGCCCGGTAAAGAGAGCTTGTTGTCGTGTGGAGAAGAGTTGGAGGGGATTGTGGCCCTGGGGAAAGGCCTGTGACCCTGTAGAGGGGTCCGTTGCCCTGTGGAGAGAGCTGGAGGGGCTCGTGCCCTATGGAAATGACTATGGCCATGTAGAAAGGCCTTTTGGCCTTGAAGAGGGGGCTTGTGCCCTGCAGACGGGCCTTGTGACTCTGTGGAGAGAGCTGTTGGGAGTTGTGGCCGTGTGGAAAGTGCATTTGGCCCTGTGGAGGTGAGCTATGGCCCTGTAAAGAGAGCTTCTTTTCCTGTGGAGAGAGCTGGAGGGTGTTGTGGCCCTGTGGAAATGTCTGTGGCCCTATGGATAGGCCCTTTAGCCTTGTGGAAGGGGCTGTGGCCCTCTGGTGAGAGCTGGAAGGAGTTGTGGGCTGTGGAAAAGTCTGTGGTCCTGTGGAGAGAGCTGAAGGGATTGAGTTCCTGTGGAAAGGACTGTGACCCTGTATAGGGGTCTGTGGCCCCGCAGAGGGGCATGTGGCGATGTAAAGAGAGCTGGAGGGAGTTGTGGCCTGCGGAAAAGGCCATGTGGAGCGTGCTGGAGGGGCCTGTGGAAGGCTCTGGAGTAAGATGGGGGCCTATGAAGTCCTTTGCAGTAAACATCTAAATTTTCAAGCTTCGTGTCCGATTTGCAACAGGGTTGACTCCAATGTTGCCGAACTGCAACAAAAATTGACTCTTGTTGCAAAAGTGCAACATGATTGCCTGTGGAGAGAGCTGGATGGTGCTTGTGGCACTGTGGAAAGACCTGTGGCCCGGTAGTAGCCTGTGGTCCTGTGGAGAGAGCTGAAGGTGTTGTGGCCCTGTGGAAAGGCCTGTGACCCTGTATAGGGGTCCGTTGCCCTGTGGAGAGAGCTGGAGGGGCTTGTGCCCTATGGAAATGACTATGGCCATGTAGAAAGGCCCTTTGGCCTTGAAGAGGGGGCTTGTGTCCTGCAGATGGGCCCTGTGTCTCTGTGGAGAGAGCTAAAGGGGGCTGTGGCCGTGCAGAAAGTGCATTTGGCCCTGTGGAGGGGAGCTATGGCCCTGTAAAGAGAGCTTGTTGTCCTGTGGAGAAGAGTTCGAGGGGATTGTGGCCCTGTGGAAATGCTTGTGGCCCGGCAGAAGGAGCCAGTGGTCCTGTGGAGAGAGCTGAAGGGGTTGAGGCCCTGTGGAAAGGCCTGTGACCCTGTATAGAGGTCCGTTGCCCTGTGGAGAGAGCTGGAGGGGCTTGTGCCCTATGGAAATGACTATGGCCCTGTAGAAAGGCCTTTTGGCCTTGAAGAGGGGGCTTGTGCCCTGCAGACGGGCCTTGTGTCTCTGTGGAGAGAGCTAAAGGGGGCTGTGGCCATGCAGAAAGTGCATTTGGCCCTGTGGAGGGGAGCTATGGCCCGGTAAAGAGAGCTTGTTGTCCTGTGGAGAAGAGTTGGAGGGGATTGTGGCCCTGTGGAAAGACCTGTGACCCTGTATAGGGGTCCGTTGCCCTGTGGAGAGAGCTGGAGGGGCTCGTGCCCTATGGAAATGACTATGGCCATGTAGAAAGGCCTTTTGGCCTTGAAGAGGGGGCTTGTGCCCTGCAGACGGGCCCTGTGACTCTGTGGAGAGAGCTGTTGGGAGTTGTGGCCGTGTGGAAAGTGCTTTTGGCCCTGTGGAGGTGAGCTATGGCCCTGTAAAGAGAGCTTCTTGTCCTGTGGAGAGAGCTGGAGGGTGTTGTGGCCCTGTGGAAAGGTCTGTGGCCCTATGGATACGCCCTTTAGCCCTGTGGAAGGGGCTGTGGCCCTGTGGTGAGAGCTGGAAGGAGTTGTGGGCTGTGGAAAAGCCTGTGGTCCTGTGGAGACAGCTGAAGGGGTTGAGGCCCTGTGGAAAGGCCTGTGACCCTGTATAGGTGTCTGTGGCCCCGCTGAGGAGCATGTGGCGATGTAAAGAGAGCTGGAGGGAGTTGTGTCCTGACGAAAAGGCCATGTGGAGCGGGCTGGAGGGGCCTTTCGAAGGCTCTGGAGTAAGATTTGGGCCTATGAAGTCCTTTGCAGTAAACAACATGCAACATGATTGCCTGTGGAGAGAGCTGGAGGGGCTTGTGGCACTGTGGAAAGGCCTGTGGCCCAGTAGGAGCCTGTGGTCATGTGGAGAGAGCTGAAGGTGTTGTGGCCCTGTGGAAAGGCCTGTGACCCTGTATAGGGGTCCGTTGCCCTGTGGAGAGAGCTGGAGGGGCTCGTGCCCTATGGAAATGACTATGGCCATGTAGAAAGGCCTTTTGGCCTTGAAGAGGGGGCTTGTGCTCTGCAGACGGGCCTTGTGTCTCTGTGGAGAGAGCTAAATGGGGCTGTGTCCATGCAGAAAGTGCATTTGGCCCTGTGGAGGGGAGCTATGGCCCTGTAATGAGAGCTTGTTGTCCTGTGGAGAAGAGTTGGAGGGGATTGTGGCCCTGTGGAAATGCTTGTGGCCCGGCAGAAGGAGCCTATGGTACTGTGGAGAGAGTTGAAGGGGTTGTTTGCCCGCAGAGGGGCATGTAGTGATGTAAAGAGAGCTGGAGGGAGTTTTGCTCTGCTAAAAAAGGCCATGTGGAGTGGGCTGGAGGGGCCTGTGGAAGGCTCTGGAGTAAGATTGGGGCCTATGAAGTCTTTTGCAGTAAACAACATGCAACATGATTGCCTGTGGAAAGAGCTGGAGGGGCTTGTGGCACTGTGTAAAGGCCTGTGGCCCGGTAGGAGCCTGTGGTCCTGTGGAGAGAGCTGAAGGGGCTTGTGGCCCTGTGGAAAGGCCTGTGACCCTGTATAGTGGTCTGTTGCCCTGTGGAGAGAGCTGGAGGGGCTTGTGGCCCTGAGGAAAGGGCCTATGGCCCTGTGGAGAGAGCTGAAGGTGGGTGCGGCCCTGTGGAAAGGCCTGTGACCCTGAAGAGGGATCTGTGGCCCTTCAAATGGGCCTGTTGCCCTGTGGAGAGAGCTGGAGTGGGTTATGGCCCTGTGGAAATGCCTATGGCACTGCGGAAAGGGACCTCTGGCCCTTTGCAAAGGGTCATTGGCCTTGTGGAGTGGGCTATTGCCCTGTTGACGGGCCTGTGGCCCTGTGTGATTGTTGATAGCCTGACAAATCATCCAATAAAAACTTGCATATTTTTCAAGGATCCTGTAGCTTAAAGATGTTTCCTGACAATTCACTTTAATGTTCAGGAAGCATCCTACAGGAACAAGATTCTTAAAAAATACACAAGTGTTAAACACTGTGTAGCTTTGTGGTTACTTACCAATTAATCTTCTCTGCTGCAACTTGAGTAGTGCTTCTTACCTTTGACCTACAGGAAGAGGTGTGCATGAGAGAGAGTCATTGAGAGGCACATAGAGGCAAAGAGGGGAGCAAAGGGGCAAAGGTAGGCACATAGAGGGATGCAAAAGGTAAATAGAAGCACAGGGAGGGACAGAGAGGCACAGAGACCGATAGAGAGCCACAGATGGGCAAAGACAGAGATTGAGAGGCTCGTGAAGGCACAGAGACAAAAAAAGGCACTTTGGATGGAAAGAAAGCACCAGAGAGAGAGCATGCGAGAGAGTGGTGCAATGGGGAGAGATCAAAAGTGAGCGCCAGTGATGCACTGGAGACTGAGAGAGCACAAAAGAGAGCACTGCACTATAAAGACAGAGGAGTGCCAGAGAGCGGTGCAGTAGGGAGAAAGAGAACACATCAGAGAGTGGTGCACTGGAAAGAGAGTGAAAGAGCACCAGAGAGCATTGCACTGGAGAGAGAGAAAGAGAGAGAGACAGAAAGCAGTGTGCCAGTGTAAAAGGGCACCAGAGAGTGATGCACTGACTGGACAAATGGTCATTTTTATAGGCAGTTCTACATGTCGTGTTGCTGGACAGCTGGGGGTCATGCTTACCGTTGTTAGGGATGGTAATATATTCTGCTTCCCTAGGCCTGATTTCCAGGGACTGCACTGCTCTGACTGGCAGGAGCACTTTTATGGCTACCTGACCTTTAAATTATTATGGATTCTAGTAATACTGACAAAGCATTAGACTAAACGGCTCAGAAACCTGACGGTAGTAAATGATTGTGCCATTTGAACAGTTGTCAGAATTGTTTCATCATAGCCATAGGACTTCCACTTTATATTTATCTTTAAAATAGTTATTAAAAGGACTCTGTCACCAGGTTTTTGACATCCCATCGGACAGCAGCATAATGTAGAGATAGAAATCCTGATCCAGCAATGTTTCACTTACTGAGCTCCTTGCTGTCATTTTGATAAAATTACTGTTTTCTCTGTTGCAGATTTGGCAGCTCCCAAGTATGACTGGACTACTGGAGTAGTGCTCTAATGATAATCTCCAGATGATTTAACAGTGTTTTAATGCAAACTACACTGAGCAGCCTAGTAAGTGATATATCACTGGAATAAAGATGTCTGTGTCCACATTATGGTGCGCTCAGATGAGATGGCTAAAACCTGGTGACAGAATCCCTTTAACACTAATACAAACAGTACAAATGTTTATAATAAAGAAAATCTTCTCCCATTGCTTCGAGGGCCCCGTTCACCTGGAATTGTAGAACAACCTAGAATAGAAAAGAAACAAATAAAACATGAATTCAGAAACTTTAACAAGACCGGAACTTTAGTCTCCGAAACGCCTCATTCTTTCTTGGGAGCTGATCACTGCCGTCTTCTTAATCTCTTTAAAGGAAAGAAGGGGAATACATATGTTAAAACCGAAATGTTTATTGTTCAAGGACAATGTGAATGAGTATATTGACCAATTACCCTGGGTGTTTCCTTTTCCTCAACTGCATCCCTGTCTTCATGGACCTTGTTGTGACCCTAGGTTCGATTGGTGCTCTCCGCCTGATATAAATAATAACATTACATTTTCTGGGCACTTAGAGTGGTATAAGGATATCTTCTATCAATCCTAAAAGTTTAGGCATCGAGGTTTGTTCTGCGATGGAGATATCATCAATAAACGCCTGTAATATACCCTTCCGCATACTGTCTACAAGTGGCCGCTACTGAGAGCACTTTGCCTGGGTATAGGTGCTGAGGATGCTCAGAAGAACAAGTCATTGTCCATAACATCACAAGCTATGTACAGTTTGCCAACTCCTACTAGCTTGCTTGATTTAATAATATACCCACCTTTGAGTCTTAGTATTTAAATTTGACACACCGAGGTCCTCTGTTTCACCCTGGGCACTGTAGTCTTCAGCTTGCTGGACCATTTGCTCCTCTTCTCCATTGCTCTCTTCTGCTTCTCTTTAGGGGAGATAGAAAACAGAATATTACATTTTATCAGCAATTTGGTGAAATAGATCATAACTGCTTTGCAATAAATTACCTTGAGCTGCTGGGTTGAGGTTGATTTTCCGATGATTTCCCTGCTGCCAAGACCAGTGTGTATGCTTGGCAGAGGTCTCCTAACGTTTTTTCTCTGTAATTCCTCTCTGCTGTCATGTTGGAATGACTGAGATATTTGGAGAAAAGATACCTCTGTGTCTCTGTTAAATGTGACACGGTCCATGTTTCACAAGTTTTTCTTGCCACCTGACTAGAGATGGATTTAAGTTTGTACCTAGATAGCAATAGAGTAGATCATAAATACATGGCACAACATCTAATATGTAGGATTTTTAACTTTTAAGACTTACTTCTTCTGGTAGCGATGAAGGTCGGTGGATACATTATATATCTGTCTTCCTGTAGTCGATAAGAAGAATTTATCTGGACTGTCTTTTTTGGCCAGCACCCGTCTCACTTTTTTAAAGTAGATGTTAAACCACTGTAAATAAACAAAACAAAAAACAGTAAACCACTTAATAAAAATTGAGTTGGGCCCTTCAATATTAAGATAAGAAAATTTGAAATAGACTAAATTAATTACTGGAGTCAATGACCGCACCAACGTGAGGGAGGGATGTGCCTAACCAGGAGAGCGAAACCTACAGACTAAAAGGGCAGTATCTCTCCTCCGCCTCAGTTGGATTTCAGAGCATGATAGGAACCACACAATCTAAATATATAGAAAAGTCACCTCACACCAAACATATGTCAGACTATAAACTGCCCACCATTCATTTAAAGTGCAGAACATCTGTGATAAGGGAGAGCATATCTGTTCCTACTGATAATGCATTCTGGATGCTGCTGCAACAAGCATTATTGTTAAGAAAATGCACTATTCTGGACACCGATACTATGGTTTAGCATCCTGGATACTGCAGGGAAATAAGGGAAAGACTCCCAACACACCTGCATGAGGATGTAGCACCAAGTTGTCCTGTAAAATCTGGTTAAAGGGAGGATCTACTAAAAGGGACAGAATGCCACTAATCCTACGGGTTGAAGTCATGACAACTAACAGATCCCTCTCTAATGTGGGTGCCATCGTAGTGACAGGAACATCTTACCTTTTCTTCTTCTTCAGTAAGCACAAAACAGGCTACTTGGTGGGCAGCAGTCTTATGGGATTTAACTCCGACAATTATTAGCTGTTCATTTTGATAGATGTGACGCATCCTCTCTGTCCACTCAGAAACCTGTGAGTCAAGACATGGGAAAGTTAGATAGACATGTGGCTTTAAATCAGGATAATGAGTAGGTTGTTACTTACCGTCATGTTTCTGACAACTCCTGGTCTTTGTAAGTGTTTTAGTATGATTAAGGCCTCAAGGTAATAGAGAATCTCCAACTGATACACTTCATTTCGGGATCCTCCTTGGACATCCTCGATGGCTTGCAGGAAAGCTAGCTTTGCAACGGTCAGGATCTCCTGGCATTGCTGAGGTGTTTTGTCCAATTTATGCAACTCCAGGTACCTAAGAGAAAGATTAATAAATGTGACTGATAGGTGAGGCCTATTTTTAAGTCATGTATGAAAAATCCTGGCGGGAGAGAGAAAAGAGAAAAAATAATAATTGTGCATACATCTGAAAGGATAAAAATTAGCTGACATACCTTTTGCTGACAACTTCTTTTGCAACTCCCTTGGAAAATTTCTTCTGAATATCCGCAGTCACATACTGGAAATACTTCATTGCCTTGAAGAGTTTTTCATTTTTATCGCGTAAATTGGTTGCAAATAGTTGATAATGTACAAATTTCCGGACATTCTTAATGTAGTTGGTGACAGTTTGGTTGCACAGACCGAGATCTTGAAGGTTTTTGAAAAATAAATGGGCGTTTTCAATCTTTGTCGCAAAGTTGAGGCTCACACGGCGTTTGTTCATAAAGTATAAAAACCTTGACACATTTTCAACAATTTGTTTGTATCTTTCCAGCTTGCAATGGTTCTGCAAATAAGAGGAAAAACCTTTTAATATTGGATGAGACAGAGAATGGTGATCATAATAACCTGCATCTTTCATTTTGATCCTCTTGTCAACAGTCCATTTCTGGCTTGTCATCCTACAAATTTGGAAGAAAGAACAACAGGTCAGAGTAGAAACAAATTAGAACTTTGAGAAAAATACTGTGTAAGCATATACAGCATATATATAGTGACGTCCTGCCAATGGCAGTAGACTATGCAGCCACTATGGGGCCTGTGAGTCCAGGGTTCCCTGTAACGACGCATTCATGGGGCCCTCACCCAGTGGAAGAATCTGGGGAAATGTCGGGGACCTTGACAGCTGGGGGTTCCACTCACCGTTGTCAGGGGTGGTAAACATTTCTGTGTCCCCAGGCCCGATTTCTGTGGACCCCAGTGCTCTGACTGGCAGCAGCACTTTGCTGGCTGCCTGCCCTTTATATGCAGCATCCACTGCTGAACACTGCGTGTTCTGAAGTTCATCTGTGGGTAAAGCTAGTACATCATCCTCTACTGGCCCACAGATGAAAATCGTAATGGCAGTGCATTTTAGTATGCCCCGCCAAAGCTGTGTGCCCCACAGAGCTGTCTGTGTGTAGGGCACTTTTTTGGCATCCTGTTTTATGGCTGCAATGGAAGGGAAATCTATTGCCTAAAATAGGAGAAAAAATTACTTTGTAAGGGCTGTAAAGTTGTGGGATATGCTATTAATTGTCCCAGTTAAACATTATTTGTATTGTTTTTTTGCTCAATATATATATATATAAATATATATATATATATATATATAGATATATATATATAGATATATATAGATATGTATATATATATAAAAGCATGATGAGTGAGAATGTTACACACACTAACTGACCTCGGCCTGTCTTCATCTGTTTGGCTGGTATTTTCCTCTCTTTCTCTGGTCTCTGGTTGTTGATCGGCTTCACTGTCGGATGTTTCAGAGGATGTATAGTCTTCTGCAGCTGAAAGATGCACCAATTCAGGATTTGATATGGCTCGGCGTGCCGATGTGCCAGTTGATGTAGATGGCTTCTCATCTTCAACAGTCCTGTAAATTATAAAAATCCTTAGTAATAACGTGAAGTACAATCTTGAGTAGGCCAGCAGTGTTGACAATTTTTTAAAGTGGCCTAAAAGCCAGGATGTGCTGAGGCCAAGGCAATGTTTGAGCAAGGGATTAAAGTAAATTCCTTGTATAAATTTACACTGACCTGTAGACATCATAATCCTCTGGGACGGGCGGCTCTTCCTCTGTGACGGACGGCTCTTCCACTGTGACGGGCGGCTCTTCCTCTGTGACGGACGGCTCTTCCTCTGTGACGGACGGCTCTTCCTCTGTGACGGACGGCTCTTCCTCTGGGACGGGCGGCTCTTCCTCTGGGACGGGCGGCTCTTCCTCTGGGACGGGCGGCTCTTCCTCTGTGACGGACGGCTCTTCCACTGTGACGGGCGGCTCTTCCTCTGTGACGGACGGCTCTTCCTCTGTGACGGACGGCTCTTCCTCTGGGACGGGCGGCTCTTCCTCTGGGACGGGCGGCTCTTCCTCTGGGACGGGCGGCTCTTCCTCTGGGACGGGCAGCTCTTCCTCTGGGACGGGCGGCTCTTCCACTGTGACGGGCGGCTCTTCCTCTGGGACGGACGGCTCTTCCACTGTGACGGACGGCTCTTCCTCTGTGACGGACGGCTCTTCCTCTGGGACGGGCGGCTCTTCCTCTGTGACGGACGGCTCTTCCACTGTGACGGGCGGCTCTTCCTCTGTGACGGACGGCTCTTCCTCTGTGACGGACAGCTCTTCCTCTGGGACGGGCGGCTCTTCCTCTGGGACGGGCGACTCCTCCTCGATGACTGTAGACATTTCCTCCTCAACAGGCAGCACTTCCTCCTCATTAGGCAGCTCTTGCTCACTGGCTGTCAGCTCCTCCTGCACAGGTGATGCCCCCTCATCTTCAACAATCCTGTAAATATAAAATACACGTGATTATTTGGCATAGTTCAGAACATATATGCAAATCTATAAAGCTTACACAAGTATGAACATCAGTATTCAAAGAATAAGATGCTAGTGGGGCATACCTGGCCATAGTTGGTTTCTCGGGTACTATAAACCCTCTGTCCTCCAGGAAGGAGATAAGATCGTCCTTTGTAGTGATCTCTGGAATCTTGTCATAAGGGATATATGTTCCTTTTGTTGCAATTGCTATCAGTGAGTTTCTAGATTCTTTCACTAGCGCATCCTTCTCCTCTTGTGTACAGCATCTAAGGCATTGTCGTGTAAGGTGCTGTGGCAGTTGAGTAAATGCTTTGTAACATAGTGGACATGTCTTCAGCATCCTGAAGCCGCTGTAAAAAAGAAAAATGGAAGATCAGGAACAATATCAGTGAGAATCTAGCTTTTCCACCCACTAATATCAACCAGCATTTTTTATGTTTCAGCAGGATAACTGGATTTCAAAAATCTGATTTTTTTTTACAACAAATACACAGCTCATGAGAAAAGGCACGTCTCATCATTGCCATAGATTTTTTTAAAAAGATGAGGGCTGGCTCTAGAGTGTATTTTGACCACCAATAGCCAGCCCTCATTTTTGGTCACAAAAACGGACAAACGTACACAATTTTTTAAGGAGCAATTGTTTAGCACAAGTTAATGCACTTTTATAGCATACTACACAAATTGTGGCAATATTGTGCACATAACACATGCGGTTTTTTATCATATGCATGTTCCTAGATCTTGCGCAAATCTGAGGTTTTGCAAGAATTATTTAGATTGACAAAGATACCGTGCAAAAAATTAATGTGGTATTGACTATGCAAATGCGTATACAGTTTTGCACATGACCGGCACTCATTTATCAGTCAAAAAGGAGAAAAAACGAGTGAGCGAGCAAGTACATATACAGTTTAAAGCCTTTTCACACTGCAAACTTTGAAAGATACAGAAAGACCGCGCCAAAAACATAAACCCTTTCTGTGACTGAGCCTGAACAATTGCAAGCCTTAACATGATGTTATAATACACTTTCACACCGCAATCCTTCCCCCTCCCCCCACCACAGTAATACAACCAAGCTAAAAAGTTTGCAGAGGTCACAGAGAGGACATCAGATTAGGCACCTGATTCCAGTACAAACTATATGAGTACAAGCATACTTATACACCTGATTCCAGTACAAGCTATATGAGTACAAGTATACTTATACACCTGATTCCAGTACAAGCTATATGAGTACAAGTATACTTATACACCTGATTCCAGTACAAGCTATATGAGTACAAGTATACTTATACACCTGATTCCAGTACAAGCTCAGATGATGCTGCAGTATAGTTAGGCACCTGATCCCAATACATGCTGTATGTTAACCTCTTCTGCAAATACTCCCATGGACTCAGTGTACCCCAGAATGCATGCTGCAATGGTGTCCAGAAAGAGTATTTCTAGAAGCAACACATACCTCTGCAGATTCATATTTCCCTCCCACTCACTATCCCACCAGGTGTACTTACCTTCTTTTGGGCGGCATGGTTGTAATTGGCTAAGGTCACAGCTTCTCTTGTGCACTAATCACCCTTGTTGCTCCTGAGCACTGGATCAAATTAAACTTCCCTCCAAAACTCCTTTTCCTTTTCCTAAAATGATGGTTTATTTGAATGTAAATCATGAATCTGCTCCGATTGGTTAATGCAACTTAGTAGGCGTAGCTTTTTCTTGATGAGAGCTGGCTACAGGTACTTCCAGGACGACCCGTAGCCAGCCCTCACCCTTGGAATAGCTCAATGAGGATGAGAGCTGGCTACAGGTGCCTCCAGGGCGACCCCTAGCCAGCCCTCACCCTTGGAGCAGCTCAATGAGGATGAGAGCTGGCTACAGGTGCCTCCAGGGCGACCCGTAGCCAGCCCTCACCCTTGGAATAGCTCAATGAGGATGAGAGCTGGCTACAGGTGCCTCCAGGGCGACCCCTAGCCAGCCCTCACCCTTGGAATAGCTCAATGAGGATGAGAGCTGGCTACAGGTTTGATGATACCAAAAGCACTTAAAATTCAATCTGCAACAAAAAAAAGTCGCTCTGACGCCGCCGTTAAGGGCTGCGTCGGTTATCACGCTCATCTGATAAATTACGGAAAAAAAAAGGAAACTTTATAGCTTTTTTGGCGCGCTTATTTCACTGCCTTTTCCTACGCGCCGCCGTTCAGCGCAGCTTCCGTTATCACGCTCATCTAATGAATTATGGAAAAAAACGTAAACTTTATAGTTTTTTTGGCGCGCTTATTTCACCGCCCGTTCCTACGCGCCACGGTTCAGCGCACCTTCCGTTATCACGCTCATCTGATGAATTACGGAAAAAAAACGTAAACTTTATAGTTTTTTTGGCGCGCTTATTTCACCGCCCGTTCCTACGCGCCGCCATTCAGTGCAGCATCCGTTATCACGCTCATCTGATGAATTACGGAAAAAAAACGTAAACTTTATAGTTTTTTTGGCGCGCTTATTTCACCGCCCGTTCCTACGCGCCGTCGTTCAACGCAGCTTCCGTTATCACGCTCATCTAATGAATTATGGAAAAAAAACGTACACTTTATAGCTTTTTTGGCGCGCTTATTTCACCGCCCGTTCCTACGCGCCGCCGTTCAGCTCAGCTTCCGTTATCACGCTCATCTGATGAATTACGGAAAAAAAACGTAAATTTTATAGTTTTTTTGGCGCGCTTATTTCACCGCCCGTTCCTACGCGCCGCCGTTCAGCGCAGCGTCCGTTATCACCCTCATCTGATGAATTACGGAAAAAAAAACGTAAACTTTATAGCTTTTTTGGCGCGCTTATTTCACCGCCCGTTCCTATGCTCCGCCGTTCAGCGCAGCGTCCGTTATCACGCTCAATGAGGATGAGAGTTGGCTACAGGTGCCTCCAGGGCGACACGTAGCCAGCCCTCACCCTTGGAATAGCTCAATGAGGATGAGAGCTGGCTACAGGTGCCTCCAGGGCGACCCCTAGCCAGCCCTCACCCTTGGAATAGCTCAATGAGGATGAGAGCTGGCTACAGGTGCCTCCAGGGCGACACGTAGCCAGCCCTCACCCTTGGAATAGCTCAATGAGGATGAGAGCTGGCTACAGGTGCCTCCAGGGCGACCCCTAGCCAGCCCTCACCCTTGGAATAGCTCAATGAGGATGAGAGCTGGCTACAGGTGCCTCCAGGGCATAGCCGTAGCCAGCCCTCACCCTTGGAATAGCTCAATGAGGATGAGAGCTGGCTACAGGTGCCTCCAGGGCGACCCCTAGCCAGCCCTCACCCTTGGAGCAGCTCAATGAGGATGAGAGCTGGCTACAGGTGCCTCCAGGGCGACCCCTAGCCAGCCCTCACCCTTGGAGCAGCTCAATGAGGATGAGAGCTGGCTACAGGTGCCTCCAGGGCGACCCCTAGCCAGCCCTCACCCTTGGAGCAGCTCAATGAGGATGAGAGCTGGCTACAGGTGCCTCCAGGGCGACCCCTAGCCAGCCCTCACCCTTGGAGCAGCTCAATGAGGATGAGAGCTGGCTACAGGTGCCTCCAGGGCGACCCCTAGCCAGCCCTCACCCTTGGAGCAGCTCAATGAGGATGAGAGCTGGCTACAGGTGCCTCCAGGGCGACCCCTAGCCAGCCCTCACCCTTGGAGCAGCTCAATGAGGATGAGAGCTGGCTACAGGTGCCTCCAGGGCGACCCCTAGCCAGCCCTCACCCTTGGAGCAGCTCAATGAGGATGAGAGCTGGCTACAGGTGCCTCCAGGGCGACCCCTAGCCAGCCCTCACCCTTGGAGCAGCTCAATGAGGATGAGAGCTGGCTACAGGTGCCTCCAGGGCGACCCCTAGCCAGCCCTCACCCTTGGAGCAGCTCAATGAGGATGAGAGCTGGCTACAGGTGCCTCCAGGGCGACCCCTAGCCAGCCCTCACCCTTGGAGCAGCTCAATGAGGATGAGAGCTGGCTACAGGTGCCTCCAGGGCGACCCCTAGCCAGCCCTCACCCTTGGAGCAGCTCAATGAGGATGAGAGCTGGCTACAGGTGCCTCCAGGGCGACCCCTAGCCAGCCCTCACCCTTGGAGCAGCTCAATGAGGATGAGAGCTGGCTACAGGTGCCTCCAGGGCGACCCCTAGCCAGCCCTCACCCTTGGAGCAGCTCAATGAGGATGAGAGCTGGCTACAGGTGCCTCCAGGGCGACCCCTAGCCAGCCCTCACCCTTGGAGCAGCTCAATGAGGATGAGAGCTGGCTACAGGTGCCTCCAGGGCGACCCCTAGCCAGCCCTCACCCTTGGAGCAGCTCAATGAGGATGAGAGCTGGCTACAGGTGCCTCCAGGGCGACCCCTAGCCAGCCCTCACCCTTGGAGCAGCTCAATGAGGATGAGAGCTGGCTACAGGTGCCTCCAGGGCGACCCCTAGCCAGCCCTCACCCTTGGAGCAGCTCAATGAGGATGAGAGCTGGCTACAGGTGCCTCCAGGGCGACCCCTAGCCAGCCCTCACCCTTGGAGCAGCTCAATGAGGATGAGAGCTGGCTACAGGTGCCTCCAGGGCGACCCCTAGCCAGCCCTCACCCTTGGAGCAGCTCAATGAGGATGAGAGCTGGCTACAGGTGCCTCCAGGGCGACCCCTAGCCAGCCCTCACCCTTGGAGCAGCTCAATGAGGATGAGAGCTGGCTACAGGTGCCTCCAGGGCGACCCCTAGCCAGCCCTCACCCTTGGAGCAGCTCAATGAGGATGAGAGCTGGCTACAGGTGCCTCCAGGGCGACCCTTAGCCAGCCCTCACCCTTGGAATAGCTCAATGAGGATGAGAGCTGGCTACAGGTGCCTCCAGGGCGACCCTTAGCCAGCCCTCACCCTTGGAATAGCTCAATGAGGATGAGAGCTGGCTACAGGTTTGATGATAGCAAAAGCACTTAAAATTCAATCTACAACAAAAAAAAGTCGCTCTGACGCCGCCGTTAAGGGCTGCGTCCGTTATCACGCTGATCTGATAAATTACAGAAAAAAAACGTAAACTTTATCGTTTTTTTGGCGCACTTATTTCATCGCCCGTTCCTACGTGTCGCCGTTCAGCACAGCATCCGTTATCACGCTCATCTGATGAATTACGGAAAAAAAAAGTAAACTTTATAGTTTTTTTGGCGCGCTTATTTAACCGCCCGTTCCTACGCGCCGCTATTCAGCGCAGCGTCCGTTATCATGCTCATCTGATGAATTACGGAAAAAAAACGTAAACTTTATAGTTTTTTTGGCGCGCTTATTTCACCGCCCGTTCCTACGCGCCGCCGTTCAGCGCAGCGTCCGTTATCACCCTCATCTGATGAATTACGGAAAAAAAACGTAAACTTTATAGTTTTTTTTGGCGCGCTTATTTCACCGCCCGTTCCTATGCGCCGCCGTTCAGCGCAGCGTCCGTTATCACGCTCAATGAGGATGAGAGCTGGCTACAAGTGCCTCCAGGGCGACACGTAGCCAGCCCTCACCCTTGGAATAGCTCAATGAGGATGAGAGCTGGCTACAGGTGCCTCCAGGGCGACCCCTAGCCAGCCCTCACCCTTGGAGCAGCTCAATAAGGATGAGAGCTGGCTACAGGTGCCTCCAGGGCGACCCCTAGCCAGCCCTCACCCTTGGAGCAGCTCAATGAGGATGAGAGCTGGCTACAGGTGCCTCCAGGGCGACCCCTAGCCAGCCCTCACCCTTGGAGCAGCTCAATGAGGATGAGAGCTGGCTACAGGTGCCTCCAGGGCGACCCCTAGCCAGCCCTCACACTTGGAGCAGCTCAATGAGGATGAGAGCTGGCTACAGGTGCCTCCAGGGCGACCCCTAGCCAGCCCTCACCCTTGGAGCAGCTCAATGAGGATGAGAGCTGGCTACAGGTGCCTCCAGGACGACCCCTAGCCAGCCCTCACCCTTGGAGCAGCTCAATGAGGATGAGAGCTGGCTACAGGTGCCTCCAGGGCGACCCCTAGCCAGCCCTCACCCTTGGAGCAGCTCAATGAGGATGAGAGCTGGCTACAGGTGCCTCCATGGCGACCCCTAGCCAGCCCTCACCCTTGGAGCAGCTCAATGAGGATGAGAGCTGGCTACAGGTGCCTCCAGGGCGACCCCTAGCCAGCCCTCACCCTTGGAGCAGCTCAATGAGGATGAGAGCTGGCTACAGGTGCCTCCAGGGCGACCCCTAGCCAGCCCTCACCCTTGGAGCAGCTCAATGAGGATGAGAGCTGGCTACAGGTGACTCCAGGGCGACCCCTAGCCAGCCCTCACCCTTGGAGCAGCTCAATGAGGATGAGAGCTGGCTACAGGTGCCTCCAGGGCGACCCCTAGCCAGCCCTCACGCTTGGAGCAGCTCAATGAGGATGAGAGCTGGCTACAGGTGCCTCCAGGGCGACCCCTAGCCAGCCCTCACCCTTGGAGCAGCTCAATGAGGATGAGAGCTGGCTACAGGTGCCTTCAGGGCGACCCCTAGCCAGCCCTCACCCTTGGAGCAGCTCAATGAGGATGAGAGCTGGCTACAGGTGCCTCCAGGGCGACCCCTAGCCAGCCCTCACCCTTGGAGCAGCTCAATGAGAATGAGAGCTGGCAACAGGTGCCTCCAGGGCGACCCCTAGCCAGCCCTCACCCTTGGAGCAGCTCAATGAGGATGAGAGCTGGCTACAGGTGCCTCCAGGGCGACCCCTAGCCAGCCCTCACCCTTGGAATAGCTCAATGAGGATGAGAGCTGGCTACAGGTTTGATGATACCAAAAGCACTTAAAATTCAATCTGCAACAAAAAAAAGTCGCTCTGACGCCGCCGTTAAGGGCTGCGTCCGTTATCACGCTCATCTGATGAATTACGGAAAAAAAACGTAAACTTTATAGTTTTTTTGGCGCGCTTATTTCACCGCCCGTTCCTACGCGCCGCCAATCAGCGCAGCGTCCGTTATCACGCTCATCTGATGAATTACGGAAAAAAAACGTAAACTTTATAGTTTTTTTGGCGCGCTTATTTCACCGCCCGTTCCTACGCGCCGCCGTTCAACGCAGCTTCCGTTATCACGCTCATCTAATGAATTATGGAAAAAAAACGTACACTTTATAGCTTTTTTGGCGCGCTTATTTCACCGCCCGTTCCTACGCGCCGCCGTTCAGCGCAGCGTCCGTTATCACCCTCATCTGATGAATTACGAAAAAAAACGTAAACTTTATAGTTTTTTTGGCGCGCTTATTTCACCGCCCGTTCCTATGCGCCGCCGTTCAGCGCAGCGTCCGTTATCACGCTCAATGAGGATGAGAGTTGGCTACAGGTGCCTCCAGGGCGACACGTAGCCAGCCCTCACCCTTCGAATAGCTCAATGAGGATGAGAGCTGGCTACAGGTGTCTCCAGGGCGACCCCTAGCCAGCCCTCACCCTTGGAGCAGCTCAATGAGGATGAGAGCTGGCTACAGGTGTCTCCAGGGCGACCCCTAGCCAGCCCTCACCCTTGGAGCAGCTCAATGAGGATGAGAGCTGGCTACAGGTGCCTCCAGGGCGACCCCTAGCCAGCCCTCACCCTTGGAGCAGCTCAATGAGGATGAGAGCTGGCTACAGGTGCCTCCAGGGCGACCCCTAGCCAGCCCTCACCCTTGGAGCAGCTCAATGAGGATGAGAGCTGGCTACAGGTGCCTCCAGGGCGACCCCTAGCCAGCCCTCACCCTTGGAGCAGCTCAATGAGGATGAGAGCTGGCTACAGGTGCCTCCAGGGCGACCCCTAGCCAGCCCTCACCCTTGGAGCAGCTCAATGAGGATGAGAGCTGGCTACAGGTGCCTCCAGGGCGACCCCTAGCCAGCCCTCACCCTTGGAGCAGCTCAATGAGGATGAGAGCTGGCTACAGGTGCCTCCAGGGCGACCCCTAGCCAGCCCTCACCCTTGGAGCAGCTCAATGAGGATGAGAGCTGGCTACAGGTGCCTCCAGGGCGACCCCTAGCCAGCCCTCACCCTTGGAGCAGCTCAATGAGGATGAGAGCTGGCTACAGGTGCCTCCAGGGCGACCCCTAGCCAGCCCTCACCCTTGGAGCAGCTCAATGAGGATGAGAGCTGGCTACAGGTGCCTCCAGGACGACCCGTAGCCAGCCCTCACCCTTGGAGCAGCTCAATGAGGATGAGAGCTGGCTACAGGTGCCTCCAGGGCGACCTCTAGCCAGCCCTCACCCTTGGAGCAGCTCAATGAGGATGAGAGCTGGCTACAGGTGCCTCCAGGGCGACCCCTAGCCAGCCCTCACCCTTGGAGCAGCTCAATGAGGATGAGAGCTGGCTACAGGTGCCTCCAGGGCGACCATTAGCCAGCCCTCACCCTTGGAATAGCTCAATGAGGATGAGAGCTGGCTACAGGTTTGATGATAGCAAAAGCACTTAAAATTCAATCTGCAACAAAAAAAAGTCGCTCTGACGCCGCCGTTAAGGGCTGCGTCCGTTATCACGGTGATCTGATAAATTACAGAAAAAAAACGTAAACTTTATCGTTTTTTTGGCGCACTTATTTCATCGCCCGTTCCTACGTGCCGCCGTTCAGCACAGCATCCGTTATCACGCTCATCTGATGACTTACGGAAAAAAAACGTAAACTTTATAGTTTTTTTGGCGCGCTTATTTCACCGCCCGTTCCTACGCGCCGCCATTCAGCGCAGCGTCCGTTATCACGCTCATCTGATGAATTACGGAAAAAAAACGTAAATTTTATAGTTTTTTTGGCGCGCTTATTTCACCGCCCGTTCCTACGCGCCGCCGTTCAGCGCAGCGTCCGTTATCACCCTCATCTGATGAATTACGAAAAAAAACGTAAACTTTATAGTTTTTTTGGCGCGCTTATTTCACCGCCCGTTCCTATGCGCCGCCGTTCAGCGCAGCGTCCGTTATCACGCTCAATGAGGATGAGAGTTGGCTACAGGTGCCTCCAGGGCGACACGTAGCCAGCCCTCACCCTTCGAATAGCTCAATGAGGATGAGAGCTGGCTACAGGTGTCTCCAGGGCGACCCCTAGCCAGCCCTCACCCTTGGAGCAGCTCAATGAGGATGAGAGCTGGCTACAGGTGCCTCCAGGGCGACTCCTAGCCAGCCCTCACCCTTGGAGCAGCTCAATGAGGATGAGAGCTGGCTACAGGTGCCTCCAGGGCGACCCCTAGCCAGCCCTCACCCTTGGAGCAGCTCAATGAGGATGAGAGCTGGCTACAGGTGCCTCCAGGGTGACCCCTAGCCAGCCCTCACCCTTGGAGCACCTCAATGAGTATGAGAGCTGGCTACAGGTGCCTCCAGGGCGACCCCTAGCCAGCCCTCACCCTTGGAGCAGCTCAATGAGGATGAGAGCTGGCTACAGGTGCCTCCAGGGCGACCCCTAGCCAGCCCTCACCCTTGGAATAGCTCAATGAGGATGAGAGCTGGCTACAGGTTTGATGATACCAAAAGCACTTAAAATTCAATCTGCAACAAAAAAAAGTCGCTCTGACGCCGCCGTTAAGGGCTGCGTCCGTTATCACGCTCATCTGATAAATTACAGAAAAAAAACGTAAACTTTATCGTTTTTTTGGCGCACTTATTTCACCGCCCGTTCCTACGCGCCGCCGTTCAACGCAGCTTCCGTTATCACGCTCATCTAATGAATTATGGAAAAAAAACGTACACTTTATAGCTTTTTTGGCGCGCTTATTTCACCGCCCGTTCCTACGCGCCGCCGTTCAGCGCAGCGTCCGTTATCACCCTCATCTGATGAATTACGAAAAAAAACGTAAACTTTATAGTTTTTTTGGCGCGCTTATTTCACCGCCCGTTCCTATGCGCCGCCGTTCAGCGCAGCGTCCGTTATCACGCTCAATGAGGATGAGAGTTGGCTACAGGTGCCTCCAGGGCGACACGTAGCCAGCCCTCACCCTTCGAATAGCTCAATGAGGATGAGAGCTGGCTACAGGTGTCTCCAGGGCGACCCCTAGCCAGCCCTCACCCTTGGAGCAGCTCAATGAGGATGAGAGCTGGCTACAGGTGCCTCCAGGGCGACCCCTAGCCAGCCCTCACCCTTGGAGCAGCTCAATGAGGATGAGAGCTGGCTACAGGTGCCTCCAGGGCGACCCCTAGCCAGCCCTCACCCTTGGAGCAGCTCAATGAGGATGAGAGCTGGCTACAGGTGCCTCCAGGGCGACCCCTAGCCAGCCCTCACCCTTGGAGCAGCTCAATGAGGATGAGAGCTGGCTACAGGTGCCTCCAGGGCGACCCCTAGCCAGCCCTCACCCTTGGAGCAGCTCAATGAGGATGAGAGCTGGCTACAGGTGCCTCCAGGGCGACCCCTAGCCAGCCCTCACCCTTGGAGCAGCTCAATGAGGATGACAGCTGGCTACAGGTGCCTCCAGGGCGACCCCTAGCCAGCCCTCACCCTTGGAGCAGCTCAATGAGGATGAGAGCTGGCTACAGGTGCCTCCAGGGCGACCCCTAGCCAGCCCTCACCCTTGGAGCAGCTCAATGAGGATGAGAGCTGGCTACAGGTGCCTCCAGGGCGACCCCTAGCCAGCCCTCACCCTTGGAGCAGCTCAATGAGGATGAGAGCTGGCTACAGGTGCCTCCAGGGCGACCCCTAGCCAGCCCTCACCCTTGGAGCAGCTCAATGAGGATGAGAGCTGGCTACAGGTGCCTCCAGGGCGACCCCTAGCCAGCCCTCACCCTTGGAGCAGCTCAATGAGGATGAGAGCTGGCTACAGGTGCCTCCAGGGCGACCCGTAGCCAGCCCTCACCCTTGGAGCAGCTCAATGAGGATGAGAGCTGGCTACAGGTGCCTCCAGGGCGACCCCTAGCCAGCCCTCACCCTTGGAGCAGCTCAATGAGGATGAGAGCTGGCTACAGGTGCCTCCAGGGCGACCCCTAGCCAGCCCTCACCCTTGGAGCAGCTCAATGAGGATGAGAGCTGGCTACAGGTGCCTCCAGGGCGACCCTTAGCCAGCCCTCACCCTTGGAATAGCTCAATGAGGATGAGAGCTGGCTACAGGTTTGATGATAGCAAAAGCACTTAAAATTCAATCTGCAACAAAAAAAAGTCGCTCTGACGCCGCCGTTAAGGGCTGCGTCCGTTATCACGGTGATCTGATAAATTACAGAAAAAAAACGTAAACTTTATCGTTTTTTTGGCGCACTTATTTCATCGCCCGTTCCTACGTGCCGCCGTTCAGCACAGCATCCGTTATCACGCTCATCTGATGATTTACGGAAAAAAAACGTAAACTTTATAGTTTTTTTGGCGCGCTTATTTCACCGCCCGTTCCTACGCGCCGCCGTTCAGCGCAGCGTCCGTTATCACCCTCATCTGATGAATTACGAAAAAAAACGTAAACTTTATAGTTTTTTTGGCGCGCTTATTTCACCGCCCGTTCCTATGCGCCGCCGTTCAGCGCAGCGTCCGTTATCACGCTCAATGAGGATGAGAGTTGGCTACAGGTGCCTCCAGGGCGACACGTAGCCAGCCCTCACCCTTCGAATAGCTCAATGAGGATGAGAGCTGGCTACAGGTGTCTCCAGGGCGACCCCTAGCCAGCCCTCACCCTTGGAGCAGCTCAATGAGGATGAGAGCTGGCTACAGGTGCCTCCAGGGCGACCCCTAGCCAGCCCTCACCCTTGGAGCAGCTCAATGAGGATGAGAGCTGGCTACAGGTGCCTCGAGGGCGACCCCTAGCCAGCCCTCACCCTTGGAGCAGCTCAATGAGGATGAGAGCTGGCTACAGGTGCCTCCAGGGCGACCCCTAGCCAGCCCTCACCCTTGGAGCAGCTCAATGAGGATGAGAGCTGGCTACAGGTGCCTCCAGGGCGACCCCTAGCCAGCCCTCACCCTTGGAGCAGCTCAATGAGGATGAGAGCTGGCTACAGGTGCCTCCAGGGCGACCCCTAGCCAGCCCTCACCCTTGGAGCAGCTCAATGAGGATGAGAGCTGGCTACAGGTGCCTCCAGGGCGACCCCTAGCCAGCCCTCACCCTTGGAGCAGCTCAATGAGGATGAGAGCTGGCTACAGGTGCCTCCAGGGCGACCCGTAGCCAGCCCTCACCTTTGGAGCTGCTCAATGAGGATGAGAGCTGGCTACAGGTGCCTCCAGGGCGACCCCTAGCCAGCCCTCACCCTTGGAGCAGCTCAATGAGGATGAGAGCTGGCTACAGGTGCCTCCAGGGCGACCCCTAGCCAGCCCTCACCCTTGGAGCAGCTCAATGAGGATGAGAGCTGGCTACAGGTGCCTCCAGGGCGACCCCTAGCCAGCCCTCACCCTTGGAGCAGCTCAATGAGGATGAGAGCTGGCTACAGGTGCCTCCAGGGCGACCCCTAGCCAGCCCTCACCCTTGGAGCAGCTCAATGAGGATGAGAGCTGGCTACAGGTGCCTCCAGGGCGACCCGTAGCCAGCCCTCACCCTTGGAGCAGCTCAATGAGGATGAGAGCTGGCTACAGGTGCCTCCAGGGCGACCCCTAGCCAGCCCTCACCCTTGGAGCAGCTCAATGAGGATGAGAGCTGGCTACAGGTGCCTCCAGGGCGACCCCTAGCCAGCCCTCACCCTTGGAGCAGCTCAATGAGGATGAGAGCTGGCTACAGATGCCTCCAGGGCGACCCTTAGCCAGCCCTCACCCTTGGAATAGCTCAATGAGGATGAGAGCTGGCTACAGGTTTGATGATAGCAAAAGCACTTAAAATTCAATCTGCAACAAAATAAAGTCGCTCTGACGCCGCCGTTAAGGGCTGCGTCCGTTATCACGCTGATCTGATAAATTACAGAAAAAAAACGTAAACTTTATCGTTTTTTTGGCGCACTTATTTCATCGCCCGTTCCTACGTGCCGCCGTTCAGCACAGCATCCGTTATCACGCTCATCTGATGAATTACGGAAAAAAAACGTAAACTTTATAGTTTTTTTGGCGCACTTATTTCATCGCCCGTTCCTACGTGCCGCCGTTCAGCACAGCATCCGTTATCACGCTCATCTGATGAATTACGGAAAAAAAACGTAAACTTTATAGATTTTTTGGCGCGCTTATTTCACCGCCCGTTCCTACGCGCCGCCATTCAGCGCAGCGTCCGTTATCACGCTCATCTGATGAATTACGGAAAAAAAAACGTAAACTTTATAGTTTTTTTGGCGCACTTATTTCACCGCCCGTTCCTACGCGCCGCCGTTCAGCGCAGCGTCCGTTATCACCCTCATCTGATGAATTACGGAAAAAAAATGTAAACTTTATAGTTTTTTTGGCGCGCTTATTTCACCGCCCGTTCCTATGCGCCGCCGTTCAGCGCAGCGTCCGTTATCACGCTCAATGAGGATGAGAGCTGGCTACAAGTGCCTCCAGGGCGACACGTAGCCAGCCCTCACCCTTGGAATAGCTCAATGAGGATGAGAGCTGGCTACAGGTGCCTCCAGGGCGACCCCTAGCCAGCCCTCACCCTTGGAGCAGCTCAATGAGGATGAGAGCTGGCTACAGGTGCCTCCAGGGCGACCCCTAGCCAGCCCTCACCCTTGGAGCAGCTCAATGAGGATGAGAGCTGGCTACAGGTGCCTCCAGGGCGACCCCTAGCCAGCCCTCACCCTTGGAGCAGCTCAATGAGGATGAGAGCTGGCTACAGGTGCCTCCAGGGCGACCCCTAGCCAGCCCTCACCCTTGGAGCAGCTCAATGAGGATGAGAGCTGGCTACAGGTGCCTCCAGGGCGACCCCTAGCCAGCCCTCACCCTTGGAGCACCTCAATGAGTATGAGAGCTGGCTACAGGTGCCTCCAGGGCGACCCCTAGCCAGCCCTCACCCTTGGAGCAGCTCAATGAGGATGAGAGCTGGCTACAGGTGCCTCCAGGGCGACCCCTAGCCAGCCCTCACCCTTGGAATAGCTCAATGAGGATGAGAGCTGGCTACAGGTTTGATGATACCAAAAGCACTTAAAATTCAATCTGCAACAAAAAAAAGTCGCTCTGACGCCGCCGTTAAGGGCTGCGTCCGTTATCACGCTCATCTGATAAATTACAGAAAAAAAACGTAAACTTTATCGTTTTTTTGGCGCACTTATTTCACCGCCCGTTCCTACGTGCCGCCGTTCAGCACAGCATCCGTTATCACGCTCATCTGATGAATTACGGAAAAAAACGTAAACTTTATAGTTTTTTTGGCGCGCTTATTTCACCGCCCGTTCCTACGCGCCGCCATTCAGCGCAGCGTCCGTTATCACGCTCATCTGATGAATTACGGAAAAAAACGTAAACTTTATAGTTTTTTTGGCGCGCTTATTTCACCGCCCGTTCCTACGCGCCGCCGTTCAACGCAGCTTCCGTTATCACGCTCATCTAATGAATTATGGAAAAATAACGTACACTTCATAGCTTTTTTGGCGCGCTTATTTCACCGCCCGTTCCTACGCGCCGCCGTTTAGCGCAGCTTCCGTTATCACGCTCATCTGATGAATTACGGAAAAAAAACGTAAATTTTATAGTTTTTTTGGCACGCTTATTTCACCGCCCGTTCCTACGCGCCGCCGTTCAGCGCAGCGTCCGTTATCACCCTCATCTGATGAATTACGGGAAAAAAACGTAAACTTTATAGTTTTTTTGGCGCGCTTATTTCACCGCCCGTTCCTATGCGCCGCCGTTCAGCGCAGCGTCCGTTATCACGCTCAATGAGGATGAGAGTTGGCTACAGGTGCCTCCAGGGCGACACGTAGCCAGCCCTCACCCTTCGAATAGCTCAATGAGGATGAGAGCTGGCTACAGGTGCCTCCAGGGCGACCCCTAGCCAGCCCTCACCCTTGGAGCAGCTCAATGAGGATGAGAGCTGGCTACAGGTGCCTCCAGGGCGACCCCTAGCCAGCCCTCACCCTTGGAGCAGCTCAATGAGGATGAGAGCTGGCTACAGGTGCCTCCAGGGCGACCCCTAGCCAGCCCTCACCCTTGGAGCAGCTCAATGAGGATGAGAGCTGGCTACAGGTGCCTCCAGGGCGACCCCTAGCCAGCCCTCACCCTTGGAGCAGCTCAATGAGAATGAGAGCTGGCTACAGGTGCCTCCAGGGCGACCCCTAGCCAGCCCTCACCCTTGGAGCAGCTCAATGAGGATGAGAGCTGGCTACAGGTGCCTCCAGGGCGACCCGTAGCCAGCCCTCACCCTTGGAGCAGCTCAATGAGGATGAGAGCTGGCTACAGGTGCCTCCAGGGCGACCCCTAGCCAGCCCTCACCCTTGGAGCAGCTCAATGAGGATGAGAGCTGGCTACAGGTGCCTCCAGGGCGACCCCTAGCCAGCCCTCACCCTTGGAGCAGCTCAATGAGGATGAGAGCTGGCTACAGGTGCCTCCAGGGCGACCCTTAGCCAGCCCTCACCCTTGGAATAGCTCAATGAGGATGAGAGCTGGCTACAGGTTTGATGATAGCAAAAGCACTTAAAATTCAATCTGCAACAAAAAAAAGTCGCTCTGACGCCGCCGTTAAGGGCTGCGTCCGTTATCACGGTGATCTGATAAATTACAGAAAAAAAACGTAAACTTTATCGTTTTTTTGGCGCACTTATTTCACCGCCCGTTCCTATGCGCCGCCGTTCAGCGCAGCGTCCGTTATCACGCTCAATGAGGATGAGAGCTGGCTACAAGTGCCTCCAGGGCGACACGTAGCCAGCCCTCACCCTTGGAATAGCTCAATGAGGATGAGAGCTGGCTACAGGTGCCTCCAGGGCGACCCCTAGCCAGCCCTCACCCTTGGAGCAGCTCAATGAGGATGAGAGCTGGCTACAGGTGCCTCCAGGGCGAACCCTAGCCAGCCCTCACCCTTGGAGCAGCTCAATGAGGATGAGAGCTGGCTACAGGTGCCTCCAGGGCGACCCGTAGCCAGCCCTCACCCTTGGAGCAGCTCAATGAGGATGAGAGCTGGCTACAGGTGCCTCCAGGGCGACCCCTAGCCAGCCCTCACCCTTGGAGCAGCTCAATGAGGATGAGAGCTGGCTACAGGTGCCTCCAGGGCGACCCTTAGCCAGCCCTCACCCTTGGAATAGCTCAATGAGGATGAGAGCTGGCTACAGGTTTGATGATAGCAAAAGCACTTAAAATTCAAATGCAACAAAATAAAGTCGCTCTGACGCCGCCGTTAAGGGCTGCGTCCGTTATCACGCTGATCTGATAAATTACAGAAAAAAAACGTAAACTTTATCGTTTTTTTGGCGCACTTATTTCATCGCCCGTTCCTACGTGCCGCCGTTCAGCACAGCATCCGTTATCACGCTCATCTGATGAATTACGGAAAAAAAACGTAAACTTTATAGTTTTTTTGGCGCACTTATTTCATCGCCCGTTTCTACGTGCCGCCGTTCAGCACAGCATCCGTTATCACGCTCATCTGATGAATTACGGAAAAAAAACGTAAACTTTATAGTTTTTTTGGCGCGCTTATTTCACCGCCCGTTCCTACGCGCCGCCATTCAGCGCAGCGTCCGTTATCACGCTCATCTGATGAATTACGGAAAAAAAACGTAAACTTTATAGTTTTTTTGGCGCGCTTATTTCACCGCCCGTTCCTACGCGCCGCCGTTCAGCGCAGCGTCCGTTATCACCCTCATCTGATGAATTACGGGAAAAAAACGTAAACTTTATAGTTTTTTTGGCGCGCTTATTTCACCGCCCGTTCCTATGCGCCGCCGTTCAGCGCAGCGTCCGTTATCACGCTCAATGAGGATGAGAGCTGGCTACAAGTGCCTCCACGGCGACACGTAGCCAGCCCTCACCCTTGGAATAGCTCAATGAGGATGAGAGCTGGCTACAGGTGCCTCCAGGGCGACCCCTAGCCAGCCCTCACACTTGGAGCAGCTCAATGAGGATGAGAGCTGGCTACAGGTGCCTCCAGGGCGACCCCTAGCCAGCCCTCACCCTTGGAGCAGCTCAATGAGGATGAGAGCTGGCTACAGGTGCCTCCAGGGCGACCCCTAGCCAGCCCTCACCCTTGGAGCAGCTCAATGAGGATGAGAGCTGGCTACAGGTGCCTCCAGGGCGACCCCTAGCCAGCCCTCACCCTTGGAGCAGCTCAATGAGGATGAGAGCTGGCTACAGGTGCCTCCAGGGCGACCCCTAGCCAGCCCTCACCCTTGGAGCAGCTCAATGAGGATGAGAGCTGGCTACAGGTGCCTCCAGGGCGACCCCTAGCCAGCCCTCACCCTTGGAATAGCTCAATGAGGATGAGAGCTGGCTACAGGTTTGATGATAGCAAAAGCACTTAAAATTCAATCTGCAACAAAATAAAGTCGCTCTGACGCCGCCGTTAAGGGCTGCGTCCGTTATCACGCTGATCTGATAAATTACAGAAAAAAAAAGTAAACTTTATCGTTTTTTTGGCGCACTTATTTCATCGCCCGTTCCTACGTGCCGCCGTTCAGCACAGCATCCGTTATCACGCTCATCTGATGAATTACGGAAAAAAAACGTAAACTTTATAGTTTTTTTGGCGCGCTTATTTCACCGCCCGTTCCTATGCGCCGCCTTTCAGCGCAGCGTCCGTTATCACGCTCAATGAGGATGAGAGCTGGCTACAAGTGCCTCCAGGGCGACACGTAGCCAGCCCTCACCCTTGGAATAGCTCAATGAGGATGAGAGCTGGCTACAGGTGCCTCCAGGGCGACCCCTAGCCAGCCCTCACCCTTGGAGCAGCTCAATGAGAATGAGAGCTGGCTACAGGTGCCTCCAGGGCGACCCCTAGCCAGCCCTCACCCTTGGAGCAGCTCAATGAGGATGAGAGCTGGCTACAGGTGCCTCCAGGGCGACCCCTAGCCAGCCCTCACCCTTGGAGCAGCTCAATGAGGATGAGAGCTGGCTACAGGTGCCTCCAGGGCGACCCCTAGCCAGCCCTCACCCTTGGAGCAGCTCAATGAGGATGAGAGCTGGCTACAGGTGCCTCCAGGGCGACCCCTAGCCAGCCCTCACCCTTGGCGCAGCTCAATGAGGATGAGAGCTGGCTACAGGTGCCTCCAGGGCGACCCCTAGCCAGCCCTCACCCTTGGAGCAGCTCAATGAGGATGAGAGCTGGCTACAGGTGCCTCCAGGGCGACCCCTAGCCAGCCCTCACCCTTGGAGCAGCTCAATGAGGATGAGAGCTGGCTACAGGTGCCTCCAGGGCGACCCCTAGCCAGCCCTCACCCTTGGAGCAGCTCAATGAGGATGAGAGCTGGCTACAGGTGCCTCCAGGGCGACCCCTAGCCAGCCCTCACCCTTGGAGCAGCTCAATGAGGATGAGAGCTGGCTACAGGTGCCTCCAGGGCGACCCCTAGCCAGCCCTCACCCTTGGAGCAGCTCAATGAGGATGAGAGCTGGCTACAGGTGCCTCCAGGGCGACCCTTAGCCAGCCCTCACCCTTGGAATAGCTCAATGAGGATGAGAGCTGGCTACAGGTTTGATGATAGCAAAAGCACTTAAAATTCAATCTGCAACAAAAAAAAGTCGCTCTGACGCCGCCGTTAAGGGCTGCGTCCGTTATCACGGTGATCTGATAAATTACAGAAAAAAAACGTAAACTTTATCGTTTTTTTGGCGCACTTATTTCATCGCCCGTTCCTACGTGCCGCCGTTCAGCACAGCATCCGTTATCACGCTCATCTGATGAATTACGGAAAAAAAACGTAAACTTTATAGTTTTTTTGGCGCGCTTATTTCACCGCCCGTTCCTACGCGCCGCCATTCAGCGCAGCGTCCGTTATCACGCTCATCTGATGAATTACGGAAAAAAAACGTAAACTTTATAGTTTTTTTGGCGCGCTTATTTCACCGCCCGTTCCTACGCGCCGCCGTTCAGCGCAGCGTCCGTTATCACCCTCATCTGATGAATTACGGAAAAAAAACGTAAACTTTATAGTTTTTTTGGCGCGCTTATTTCACCGCCCGTTCCTATGCGCCGCCGTTCAGCGCAGCGTCCGTTATCACGCTCAATGAGGATGAGAGCTGGCTACAAGTGCCTCCAGGGCGACACGTAGCCAGCCCTCACCCTTGGAATAGCTCAATGAGGATGAGAGCTGGCTACAGGTGCCTCCAGGGCGACCCCTAGCCAGCCCTCACCCTTGGAGCAGCTCAATGAGGATGAGAGCTGGCTACAGGTGCCTCCAGGGCGACCCGTAGCCAGCCCTCACCCTTGGAGCAGCTCAATGAGGATGAGAGCTGGCTACAGGTGCCTCCAGGGCGACCCCTAGCCAGCCCTCACCCTTGGAGCAGCTCAATGAGGATGAGAGCTGGCTACAGGTGCCTCCAGGGCGACCCTTAGCCAGCCCTCACCCTTGGAATAGCTCAATGAGGATGAGAACTGGCTACAGGTTTGATGATAGCAAAAGCACTTAAAATTCAAATGCAACAAAATAAAGTCGCTCTGACGCCGCCGTTAAGGGCTGCGTCCGTTATCACGCTGATCTGATAAATTACAGAAAAAAAACGTAAACTTTATCGTTTTTTTGGCGCACTTATTTCATCGCCCGTTCCTACGTGCCGCCGTTCAGCACAGCATCCGTTATCACGCTCATCTGATGAATTACGGAAAAAAAACGTAAACTTTATAGTTTTTTTGGCGCACTTATTTCATCGCCCGTTTCTACGTGCCGCCGTTCAGCACAGCATCCGTTATCACGCTCATCTGATGAATTACGGAAAAAAAACGTAAACTTTATAGTTTTTTTGGCGCGCTTATTTCACCGCCCGTTCCTACGCGCCGCCATTCAGCGCAGCGTCCGTTATCACGCTCATCTGATGAATTACGGAAAAAAAACGTAAACTTTATAGTTTTTTTGGCGCGCTTATTTCACCGCCCGTTCCTACGCGCCGCCGTTCAGCGCAGCGTCCGTTATCACCCTCATCTGATGAATTACGGAAAAAAAACGTAAACTTTATAGTTTTTTTGGCGCGCTTATTTCACCGCCCGTTCCTATGCGCCGCCGTTCAGCGCAGCGTCCGTTATCACGCTCAATGAGGATGAGAGCTGGCTACAAGTGCCTCCAGGGCGACACGTAGCCAGCCCTCACCCTTGGAATAGCTCAATGAGGATGAGAGCTGGCTACAGGTGCCTCCAGGGCGACCCCTAGCCAGCCCTCACCCTTGGAGCAGCTCAATGAGGATGAGAGCTGGCTACAGGTGCCTCCAGGGCGACCCCTAGCCAGCCCTCACCCTTGGAGCAGCTCAATGAGGATGAGAGCTGGCTACAGGTGCCTCCAGGGCGACCCCTAGCCAGCCCTCACCCTTGGAGCAGCTCAATGAGGATGAGAGCTGGCTACAGGTGCCTCCAGGGCGACCCCTAGCCAGCCCTCACCCTTGGAGCAGCTCAATGAGGATGAGAGCTGGCTACAGGTGCCTCCAGGGCGACCCCTAGCCAGCCCTCACCCTTGGAGCAGCTCAATGAGGATGAGAGCTGGCTACAGGTGCCTCCAGGGCGACCCCTAGCCAGCCCTCACCCTTGGAATAGCTCAATGAGGATGAGAGCTGGCTACAGGTTTGATGATAGCAAAAGCACTTAAAATTCAATCTGCAACAAAATAAAGTCGCTCTGACGCCGCCGTTAAGGGCTGCGTCCGTTATCACGCTGATCTGATAAATTACAGAAAAAAAACGTAAACTTTATCGTTTTTTTGGCGCACTTATTTCATCGCCCGTTCCTACGTGCCGCCGTTCAGCACAGCATCCGTTATCACGCTCATCTGATGAATTACGGAAAAAAAACGTAAACTTTATAGTTTTTTTGGCGCGCTTATTTCACCGCCCGTTCCTATGCGCCGCCGTTCAGCGCAGCGTCCGTTATCACGCTCAATGAGGATGAGAGCTGGCTACAAGTGCCTCCAGGGCGACACGTAGCCAGCCCTCACCCTTGGAATAGCTCAATGAGGATGAGAGCTGGCTACAGGTGCCTCCAGGGCGACCCCTAGCCAGCCCTCACCCTTGGAGCAGCTCAATGAGGATGAGAGCTGGCTACAGGTGCCTCCAGGGCGACCCCTAGCCAGCCCTCACCCTTGGAGCAGCTCAATGAGGATGAGAGCTGGCTACAGGTGCCTCCAGGGCGACCCCTAGCCAGCCCTCACCCTTGGAGCAGCTCAATGAGGATGAGAGCTGGCTACAGGTGCCTCCAGGGCGACCCCTAGCCAGCCCTCACCCTTGGAGCAGCTCAATGAGGATGAGAGCTGGCTACAGGTGCCTCCAGGGCGACCCCTAGCCAGCCCTCACCCTTGGAGCAGCTCAATGAGGATGAGAGCTGGCTACAGGTGCCTCCAGGGCGACCCCTAGCCAGCCCTCACCCTTGGAGCAGCTCAATGAGGATGAGAGCTGGCTACAGGTGCCTCCAGGGCGACCCCTAGCCAGCCCTCACCCTTGGAGCAGCTCAATGAGGATGAGAGCTGGCTACAGGTGCCTCCAGGGCGACCCCTAGCCAGCCCTCACCCTTGGAATAGCTCAATGAGGATGAGAGCTGGCTACAGGTGCCTCCAGGGCGACCCCTAGCCAGCCCTCACCCTTGGAGCAGCTCAATGAGGATGAGAGCTGGCTACAGGTGCCTCCAGGGCGACCCCTAGCCAGCCCTCACCCTTGGAGCAGCTCAATGAGGATGAGAGTTGACTACAGGTGCCTCCAGGGCGACCCTTAGCCAGCCCTCACCCTTGGAATAGCTCAATGAGGATGAGAGCTGGCTACAGGTTTGATGATAGCAAAAGCACTTAAAATTCAATCTGCAACAAAAAAAAGTCGCTCTGACGCCGCCGTTAAGGGCTGCGTTCGTTATCACGCTCATCTGATAAATTACGGAAAAAAAACGTAAACTTTATAGTTTTTTTGGCGCGCTTATTTCACTGCCTTTTCCTACGTGCCGCGGTTCAGCGCACCTTCCGTTATCACGCTCATCTAATGAATTATGGAAAAAAACGTAAACTTTATAGTTTTTTTGGCGCGCTTATTTCACCGCCCGTTCCTACGCGCCGCGGTTCAGCGCACCTTCCGTTATCACGCTCATCTGATGAATTACGGAAAAAAAACGTAAACTTTATAGTTTTTTGGCGCGCTTATTTCACCGCCCGTTCCTACGCGCCGCCGTTCAACGCAGCTTCCGTTATCACGCTCATCTAATGAATTATGGAAAAAAAGTAAACTTTATAGTTTTTTGGCGCGCTTATTTCACCGCCCGTTCCTACGCGCCACCGTTCAGCGCAGCTTCCGTTATCACGCTCATCTGATGAATTACGGAAAAAAACCGTAAACTTTATAGTTTTTTTGGCGCGCTTATTTCACCGCCCGTTCCTAC
>NW_027363688.1:475000-535107 GCF_046119375.1 Phyllobates terribilis
CCTGTGGATTTTCACATTGGATACCACAGGGGTTAAATTCAAGACAGGATCTGATACTGCAGTATTAAGAAATATAATTCTGCATTTATTTCCATGCATGTACACCGGGTACGGAAAGTATTCAGACCCCTTTACATTTTTCACTCTTTGTTTCATTGCAGCCATTTGGTAAATTCTAAAAAGTTCATTTTTTTCTCATTAAAGTCCACTCTGCACCCCATCTTGTCTGAAAGAAAACAGAAATGAAGAAATTTTTGCAAAATTTAATAAAAAAGAAAAACTGAAATATCACACGGGCATAAGTATTCAGACCCTTTGCTCAGTATTGAGTAGAAGCACCCTTTTGGGCTAGTACAGCCATGAGTCTTCTTGGAAATGATGCAACAAGTTTTTCACACTAGCATTTTGGGATCCTCTGCCATTCTTCCTTGCAGATCCTCTCCAGTTCCGTCAGGATGAATGGGAAACGTTGGTGGACAGCCATTTTCAGGTCTCTCCAAAGATGCTCAATTGGGTTTAGGTCAGGGCTCTGGCTGGGCCAGTCAAGAATGGTCACATAGTTGTTCTGAAGCCACTCCTTTGTTATTTTAGCTGTGTGCTTAGGGTCATTGTCTTGTTGGAAGGTGAACCTTTGGCCAAGTCTGAGGTGCAGAGCACTCTGGAAGAGGTTTTCATCCAGGATATCTCTGTACTTGGCCGCATTCATGTTTCCTTCAATTGCAACCAGTCGTCCTGTCCCTGCAGCTGAAAAACACACCCATAGCATGATACTGCTGTTATGATCTGCTACAAGAACTAAGGAAAGAGAGGAAATCTGTCCATACAATAGGACTAAGCTGATTCCTTACGATGCAGCGGGCAACCTGTTCCTTGCAAACAGACCCGCCTATGTCCGCGGCTAATCTGAACACAGACCTATAGATTAAAGGGAGGGGTCCCTAAAAGAACTAAGGACTGGGACAAAACTGGACACCTCCTGGCAGAAGTAGTAGCAGAAGAAGACAAACAGACAAAAGTACTTAGTGGTCCAAGGACCAAACAAACTAGAGAGATACAGTAGGTACAAAGCACCTGGCTAGATTAAGAGTCAAAGTAACACTGAAGTCCAGCAAAGCCTGAAGGGCGGAGCTGGAATAAATAGGTAGAAGGTCACATGACCACAAAATAGAAAAAACTAACAGGAGGGTTCAAACAACTGCCACCACCATGTTTCACTGTTGGGATTGTATTAGGCAGGTGATGAGCAGTGCCTGGTTTTCTCCACACATACCACTTAGAATTATCACCAAAAAGTTCTATCTTCGTCTCATCAGACCAGAGAATCTTATTTCTCATAGTCTGGGAGTCCTTCATGTGTTTTTGAGCAAACTCTATGCGGGCTTTCATATGAGGAGAGGCTTCCATCTGGCCACTCTGCCATAAAGGCCCAACTGGGGAAGGGCTGCAGTGATAGTTGACTATGTGGAACTTTCTCCCATCTCCCTACTGCATCTCTGGAGCTCAGCCACAGTGATCTTGGGGTTCTTCTTTACCTCTCTCACCAAGGCTCTTCTCCCACGATTGCTCAGTTTGGCTGGACGGCCAGGTCTAGGAAGACTTCTGGTGGTCCCAAACTTCTTCCATTTAAGGATTATGGAGGCCACTGTGCTCTTATGAACCTTGGGTAATGCAGAAATTCTTTTATAACCTTGGCTAGATCTGTGCCTTGCCACAATTCGGTCTCTGAGCTCCTTGGGCAGTTCGTTTGAGCTCATGATTCTCATTTGGTCTGACATGTAGTGTGAGCTGTGGGGTCTTATATAGACAGGTGTGTGCCTTTCCAAATCAAGTCCTATCAGTTTAATTAAACACATTTGGACTCCATTGAAGGAGTAGAACCATCTCAAGGAGGATCACAAGGAAATGGACAGCATGTGACTTAAATATGAGTGTCTGAGCAAAGGATCTGAATACTTATGACCATGTGATATTTCAGTTTTTCTTTTTTAATAAATTTGCAAAAAAATTCTATATTGCTGTTTTTTTCAGTCAAGATGGGGTGCTGAGTGTACTTTAATGAGAAAAAAATGAACTTTTTAGAATTTATCAAATGGCTGCAATGAAACAAAGAGTGAAAAATTTAAAGGAGTCTGAATACTTTCCGTACTCACTGTATGTATCTATATAAACTGCTCCAAAAATAAAGGGAACACTTAAAACAACAGAATATAACTCCAAGTAAATCAAACTTCTGTGAAATCAAACTGTCCACTTAGGAAGCAACACTGATTGACAATCAATTTCACATGCTGATGTGCAAATGGAATAGAGGATAGATGGAAATTATTGGCAATTATCAAGACACCCTCAATAAAGGAGTGGTTCTGCAGGTGGGGACCACAGACCACATCTCAGTACCAATGCTTTCTGGCTGATGTTTTGGTCACTTTTGAATGTTGGTTGTGCTTTCACACTCGTGGTAGCATGAGACAGACTCCACAACCCACAGAAGTTGCTCAGATAGTGCAGCTCATCCAGGATGGCACATCAATGCGAGCTGTGGCAAGAAGGTTGGCTGTGTCCAGAGGCTGGAGGCGCTACCAGGAGACAGGCCAGTACACCAGGAGATGTGGAGGGGGCCGTAGGAGGGCAACAACCCAGCAGCAGGACCGCTACCTCCGCCTTTGTGAAAGGAGGAACAGGAGGAGCACTGCCAGAGCCCTGCAAAATGACCTCCAGCTGGCCACAAATGTGCATTTGTCTGCACAAACGGTTAGATACCGACTCCATGAGGGTGGTATGAGGGCCCGACGTCCACAGATAGGGGTTGTGCTCACAGCCCAACACCATGCAGGACGCTTGGCATTTGCCACAGAACACCAGGATTGGCAAAGTTGCCACTCGCGCCCTGTGCTCTTCGTAGATGAAAGCAGGTTCACACTGAGCACATGTGACAGACGTGACAGAGTCTGGAGACGCCGTGGAGAGTGACATCCTTCAGCATGACCGGTTTGGCAGTGGGTGAGTAATGGTGTGGGGTGGCATTTCTTTGGAGAGCCGCACAGCCCTCCATGTGCTCGCCAGAGGTAGCCTGGCTTCCATTAGGTACCGAGATGAGATCCTCAGACCCCTTGTGAGACCATATGCTGGTGCGGTTGGCCCTGGGTTCCTCATAATGCTGGACAATGGCAGACCTCATGTGGCTGGAGTGTGTCAGCAGTTCCTGCAAGATGGAGGCATTGAAGCTATGGACTGGCCCGCCCGTTCCCCAGACCTGAATCCGATTGAGCACATCTGGGACATCATGTCTCGCTCCATCCGCCAACGTCACGTTGCACCACAGACTGTCCAGGAGTTGGCGGATGCTTTAGTTCAGGTCTGGGAGGAGATCCCACAGGAGACCATCCGCAACCTCATCAGGAGCATGCCCAGGCGTTGTAGGGAGGTCATACAGGCACGTGGATATATATATATATATATATATATATATATATATATATATATATATATATATATATATATATATATATATGCCTTTTTGTCATTCTAGTAGTAGGGCCATAATTAAGACATGATTTGTTGAAACGTGTAGGTCTGTAAGCTATGATAGTTGCACATTTGCTGTATTCTTTGTGGAGCAGTGTTTTATATGGCTAATAAAAGCTAAGTTTTAATATTTTTTCTACTAAACAAACCTTTACGCTGGATCATTTGCACTTTTCCCATGTCTGACTGCACTTACGTTTTGCCCTGGTACCACTTATCTGCATCTCCAGAAGTTTCCCATTTCTCTATTATACTCTTCAAATTACATTTTGAGACTTTCTCCTCCTGCTGTTGCACATATTTTTTTCCCTTCATCTGCACAGGTATCATTAATCTATCAACTATAATGGCCGTACCAGGTCCTGCAGGTCCTGTATCCCGTACACATGACGTGGGCAGTGCACGGCATGCCGCTAGTTTTTATTCTGAGTGCTCTTATATACGGTGGTAGTTTTACACAATGTTGAGCCTGTGATTTGCAGAGTGAAATGTCTGACTGCTAGAACAGAAGTATACGGCAGATTCTACAGCATGGATACATAAAGGACGTCCTGGGGGAATATACCTCCCTCCAACACTCGTCCAGTCCCTGCCTCACACTAGAGACATTTATAATAACTCCAGGACTATGGAGCTGGTCATTTTCTCATAATCTGTGGCCATTATTAGTGATCTCACATTGTACGGTAATATCACCCTGGAGGTTGTGATGTATTTAGTGTAATAGCGCCATCTAGAATATACAGTATATATCAGGCGATACCATGCTTACTATAGTTAGTCGTCTTCTGTGCCCTCTATAGCTATCTATTATACTTTATATTTCTTTATAATAATTTATAATAAATTACTCGATAGTTTTACAGCTTTATGATGTTTATTAATCTGCTGAAATGATAAAAGAAAGTCGAACCTTACAGTGGACACAGGTGGAAGTGTCCTCCATGATGGTGTAGGCTGAGGTGGAGCAAGTATTTAGTCAGTGGGGGATCAAGATGACGAGTATTCCCCAGGGTTCCCTGTTATCAGGGAGGGACCCGGTGTATGCAATCAAAAGATCTTATCCTCTGACCGGCTTTGTGCCATCAACAGGTAATGATCCTCTGTCCGGCTGTGTGCCATCAACAGGTAATGACCATCCGGCAGTCCGACATCAACTGGTCATCACCCTCCAGCTGTGTGCAATCAACAGGTAATGACCATCCGGCAGTGCGCCATCAACAGGTAATGACCCTCTGGCTATGGCCATCAATAGGTCATCACCCTCCGGCTGTGTTCCATCAACAGGTAATGACCATCCGGCAGTGTGCCATGAACAGGTAATGACCATCCGGCTGTGTGCCATCAACAGGTAATGACCATCCGGCAGTGCACCATCAACAGGTAATGACCCTCTGGCTATGGCCATCAATTGGTCATCACCCTCCGGCTGTGTGCCATCAATAGGTAATGACCATCCGGCAGTGCGCCATGAACAGGTAATGACCATCCGTCTGTGTGCCATCAACAGGTAATTATCCTCTGTCCGGCTGTGTGCCATCAACAGGTAATGACCCTCTGGCTATGGCCATCAATAGGTCATCATCCTCCAGCTGTGTGCCATCAACAGGTAATGACCCTCTGGCTATGGTCATCAATAGGTCATCACCCTCCGGCTGTGTGCCATCAACAGGTAATGACCCTCTGGCTATGGCCATCAATAGATCATCACCCTCCGGCTGTGTGCCATCAAATGTTTTTATCTTCTGTCCAGTTTTGTGCCATCAAGAGGTAATGACCCTCCAGCTGTGGGCCATCAACAGGTCATCACCCTTCGGCATTTAGGCTTCTTGTCTTCTGTAAGATGCGATTCTTGAGTCTCCTGATGCTAAAAAATATTTAAAAAATCACCGATTAAACTAATAATCTATCTTGTACATAAGCATCACAATTTATAATCTATCTAGTGCATAAGTATGACAATTTAGCTCACAGAACATACACTATGGTAAAACATTAGACCCTACAAGCAGAAATTTGCTAAACTAACATAAATATAACTGACAAATCAGTAGAAAAATCGCTACCAATGGCACAGCTCTCTTCACATCAACCTGTAACCATAGTAGATAAGAAATAGAGGACAATGCTCATAGTCAGTTATCAACAATTCGGCATGGGGCATCCCACCAGAGACATTATAATATCTAGTAGATTATAGATGGCAATAGAATTTACCAACAAGCACATAGTACGCCAAACTCAAGTACATAGTATGCCAAACCTCGACACGTTTTCCTAAAATAGGTTCATCAGAAGCACATACTAGACAGTGATACTTAGCAAAGCGTTCATAGATATATGCGACATATGATAAGGTGCTAAAGTGCAAGTGTGTGACAAAATATCCATGCGATTTCAGGTGCAATGCTGCATTGTATGTAGTAAGATGGTGCCCATCAGACAGCATGTATAGGACTAACCTGTGATGAAAACACGAGCAATGGGAAAGTTCAAGCAGTTGCCTTCTCAATCTTCCTCGCCTCTAAGACATCTAAGGAAACATCTTCTCCTCTTGATTTTGGGTTGAGGTGTTGTAGGCATTTCAGGCTCTGGCATTCTAGGTTCTGACATACTAGGTTCTGACATGGTAGGTTCTGGTGTTCTAGGTTCTGGTGCTCTTGGCTCTGGAATTCTGGGTTGTTGGCTTCTCTGAAAAATCAGTAACCTCTCTTTAAGCTCCGTTGAACTTCGAGCTCTTCTTCCTATATTGTTGTGAGGGATCATTCTGACCCAGACAATATCACTGAACGCCACTTTATAGTTGCAACTAGGAACCTTTTTCGCATCCTGCGGTGCAGGAGCCATGGATGGAGTAGAACATTTGCCATTGGGCAGGACAGGTGTTCTCCTGGAGTCTTGCTTCTGAATCTGAGGGATGCAAATCGGCTCCTTACAAGCACTTTGTTCCTTCAGAATGGTTTTGTTCTCAGGAGTTTTCTGATTGTTTCACCAGGTTCAGACATTGCCCACTTGCTCAGGACAAGACTTAAGGCCAAATACTCTAGTATTGTCAGTAGTGTCATCACCGCAACAAAAACTGCGTCACGGAAGAGCCAAAGAGGAAGATTGATGGAAGCTTGATAGGTGCTTCTTCTGAGATCCACGGGTAGTGGGTCATCCTATAATAAAGAAAAAAAACATAATAAAGTCCTGTATATTTATACCCAATCCAGTCAAACAGAGAGCCCTTGTTATTATACAGTGATGGATACATTATCAAGCAACTTTCAGAAATATCCCATTGAGAAGATCAGGAAGAAGTTTGGGATTCACCTCCAGGGTCCATGGAATATTATTTACAGTTGGACTTTCATATGACGGACGGTCACGTGTCCAGTATGAGAAGTCCTGCAAGAGGCGATATTCTCATTAGCTGATCCTTGTGACCTCCATATTGATGAGAACATACTCGCCCTCAGTGTACTGTAATGTGGGGGGTAGAGCAACGTAAAGCACAGAAATGATAGGATGATACTCATCATCTCCAGAGGTCTCTCAGCACCAAGGTATGGTCAATGAGATACAAGCTGCAGATGGGCCGAGGCTTCTAATATACCCAGGGGTGACATCACAAAGCCCTCTGTGACATCATTGCACAGTTCTATCCATCATGTCACTGATACTTTGGACCTAACTAAATGTCTAAAAGAGAACCCTTCCACATGATTTCCAATCACGGAGCAGCTTCAGTTTTTCAAGAAAAGTTTAAAAAATATAATCTGTGCTGTGATTGGTCACAATGGCACATGAAGCAGAACGTCTTTAGATCTTTTAAAGGGAAAGTGTCAGCAATTTTTTTACAATTGTAAAATTGTAAAGTATTTATATTTATATATAAATACACATATATATTTAAAAAGGTTTTAATGGTATAAAATCTGAAAAAAATATTTTAACTCTTTTGATGTTTTCATCTTGTAAACACTAGGGGGAGCAGCTGCTGATATTTCCATGAAAACAGAATACAGCTAGCTCGCATTACGACTGCAGTAAAAGTGGGCGGGATCTGCTCACATGGGTGTGATGTCACTCCTCCCCTTCTGGGCGTTTGCAAAAAGGTAAATGAGACTGTAGTTTAGGATCACAGTGCGGAGCGATCACTGGTGACTGCAAAGTGATATATAAGGGACAACACCAAAGTCATTAATCACTACAAGGACAAGGCAGGAATGTGGGAGTCAGAGGGGTCACCCCACACTTATATCCCCTCTGACTGTCACTTCCTAAGCTCCTTTCCCTGCCATAACCTCTTATTCCCGCAGGTAAATTCTTACAGGACCCCCCTCCCCATCCCCTTCCCCTGCCGCAGCTGATTCTAAACGTCCTCCATATGTAATAATAGACAGGTACTCACCGGCAGCCTATGGTAATTCACAGGGTAGAACAGGGTACAGCACAGAAACAATATGGCGATCCTCATTGTCTCCAGGGGGTATCTCAGCACCAAGATATGGCCAATGAGATATGAGCTCCAGGTGGATGGAGCCCCCTTATATACCCCAAGGGTGACATCACAACGCCCTCTGTGACATCATCACCCACAACATTCCGTCACATGACATCACCCAGCACCAGCATCATGTGACCCAGCATAAATAGAAAGTCCTTGTTGGCTATAGCAACTATTCAAAACTAAGTTTAAACTTTTCCAACAGCTAAAGGCGGCTCTGTGATGGCAGTTTCTTCTTGTGGACGGTTGTGATAAATCTGCAGAACATCTACATAACGCGACATGTAGAAAATCCTGTCTTTTCCCCTCTGTTCTTCCTCTGGTGCTACAGAGACGGATAGAAGGAGCTTTTCCAGACCTTACAGTGCACAATATGGGACCTAATCACTGATATCCCAGATCTGCTCAGTACAAGCATACCGCCAACCTATGAGGACTAGAAAGAGGGCGAAACCATGCGGCACGCGTAGTCTGGCCACGCCCCTATCCACACCCCAAGCCACGCCCTTTTTATGCCTTGGCAGGAGGAGATGTCTGTACAAAGCGCAAGTTATCAAAAGGCTGAAGGAACACTTTATCAACATGAATGAAGGTTTTGAAGGGCATCCACTGTCCCGGCACTACCGGAAGTTCCACAACCAATCTTATAAGGACACTAAGTTTTGTGGGATCCGATTAGTCCCCAGAAAATGGAGGGGAGGTGATTACCTGAGATTAATGTCGCGGATGGAATCCAAATGGATCTTCACATTAAATAGCTTGGCTCTGAAGGGCCTTAATCACGAGAGTCAGCTGTATGCCTTCAACTCGCAGCGGTATATACTGTATGTATTTTTTATCCCAGTACCAATTGAACATTTACATTGCACTTTTATGAACCTCCTTATATTTTATCAATATAATATGTCTTTTGGATATATTCCTTTGAATCCACCTATTTTATATATGTATTTGTTTCTATACATTGATACCCCTATTGGAGATACTATATAATGTTTTTATTTTTCTCCTTCATTTTTTCCTTTTTATCTCTGGATGGTACTAAGTGCCGAATTTATACTATCCTGGTAATATACACTGATTAACAGACTGTTTTTTATAGCCATCAGAAATATAAGTATATAATTTTTATTCATTTTTAACTAATTGTGAAAGTTTGAACAAAGTCTTTTTTATTATTATTTTTTTCACACACAGTCTATTCTTATTGGAATTCTATCTTAGTTCTATTGCACCTCCATATGTCCTTTTGCACCGTCTTGTTAGTATTGGATCTTCCTCCATTTCTTTGGTTGTATTATCTTTGTGGGGGGCGTTTGGACTTTATTAGGTTACCAGTTTGACTACCAGCGAGAAGCTGACGAAGAGGAACTGTGAGTCCTCGAAACGCGTAGTTTTTTTTGGCCTATACAGGACATCGAAGGAGAAGGAGAGAGTCAAGGCACAGGGATAAGCCCTCCTGATATCCAGAAGATATATATAACCATATCATATTATTGATACAAAATATAAATGCACAGAGTCAATAAAATCATTTAAAAACACCAAACCCCATCCTTACTTTGCAGGATACCTATTCCAAAGGTGTATCTAGGTTTTCTGGCACCCGGTGCAGCAGGGGCTGGCTGGCACATTTTAGCCTGGGGGGCAAGCACACAGCAGTGGCCCATGAGTAGCGGCCCATCCTTAACATGTTTATTACCAGATGCATCATAAGCCTATATTCACACGACCGTATTGTCTAAGTGCTGCCCGTGAAAAAACCTGACAGCACTTGGACCAGTTCAGATGAGTGTTTGTAGTGGTCAGACATAGTACATATTATTCTTATGTATTACTTAATGTTGAGCGATACCTTCTGATATCGGGAAATATCGGATCGGATTGGATCGGACCGATACCCAAAAAGTATCGGATATCGCCGATTCCGATACCGGAAACCAATGCAAGTCAATGGGACGCTAATATCGGAATGCCATCCCAGCGTGAGAGAATTCTCCTGATTGTTTAAAAGCCGGCAGGCGGTAAAAAGCCGCCGGCTTTTAAACAATCACACAGCCCCATACTGCTTCCCCGCAGCCTCCCACCCCGATCCTGCGCTCCCCCCGCCACCTCACATCCCGATCGTAAGTTAGGACCGGGCGGGGAGCGCAGCACCAAGGAGCAGGGAGCGAAGGACCCAGGCGGGGAAGCCGGCAGGGAAAAGACTTCACCGCCGGCTTTCCCGTTTTGTGCTGCGCTCTCCCGCCGGTTATTTCAAATGAACAGCTGAGGTATCAGGTGATGCTGATCAGCTGTTCATTTGAAGTAGCTGCGGTGCCCTCAGAGGGTTCATGTGAGTTCATGCTTCACTGCATGAACTCACATGAACTTTCCCACGGCCGCACAGGTCAGCCTCACCTCCCAGACCATCAGACCCATCATGATTGGAGTGTGCGCGGGTGTCTGTGCGATGTGTGCGGGTGTGTGCGCGATGTCTGCGGGTGTCTGCGTGCAGGCAGACATAGGCCGATGTGACACTACTACTCACATCGGCCTTTGTCTGTCCCCCGTCCACTCGTGCCAGCAGGATCAGCTCGATGGGAGCAGTAGTTCCCATCAGCCTGATCCTGCTATTTAAACTGCCCCATATGTTATTTTTGCCCCTATACATCTTTTATGTTTTTAGGCCCCCCATATATTTTTTTTGTTTTTGGTCCCCAATAAATTTTAAATACATTTTTCATTGGTGGCCAGTGGTTACCTAAAATAAATTAGTTCATACATTACCTGATCGCCACCTAAAATAAAGTAAAAAATAAAAAACTACACCTATACTCACCTAGACACCGGTTTATGCAATGATGGGGCTGCTTTACGGCCCCGTCATTCTAGCGGCGGCAGTGGTTTAGAGCGGTCACATTTTATGTGGCTGCTCTAAACTGGAGATCTTCGTGGGACACTCGTGGACTACTACGGAGGGGTAAGGATAAGGTTGTGGTTTATTATTTTATATTTTATTACAGGAGATCGATGGCTTCGGGGAATTAGGTGTCTAGGTGAGTATAGGTGTAGTTTTTTATTTTTTACTTTATTTTAGGTGGCGATCGGCGGGGACAGGTAATGTATGAACTAATTTATTTTAGGTAACCACTGGCCACCAATGAAAAATGTATTTAAAATTTATTGGGGACCAAAAACAAAAAAAATATATGGGGGGCTTAAAAACATAAAAGATGTATAGGGGCAAAAATAACATATGGGGCAGCTAAAATAGCTACTGCTCCCATCGAGCTGATCCTGCTGGCACAAGTGGACGGGGGACAGACATAGGCCGATGGGAGTAGTAGTGTCACATTAGCCTATGTCTGCCTGCACGCAGACACCCGCAGACATCGCGCACACACCCGCACACATCGCACAGACACCTGCGCACACACCAATCATGATGGGTCTGATGGTCTGGGAGGTGAGGCTGACCTGTGCGGCCGTGGGAAAGTTCATGTGAGTTCATGCAGTGAAGCATGAACTCACATGAACCCTCTGAGGGCACCGCGGCTACTTCAAATGAACAGCTGATCAGCATCACCTGATACCTCAGCTGTTCATTTGAAATAACCGGCGGGAGAGCGCAGCACAGAACGGGAAAGCCGGCGGTGTAGTCTTTTCACTGCCGGCTTCCCCGCCCGGGTCCTTCGCTCCCTGCTCCTTGGTGCTGCGCTCCCCGCCCGGTCCTACTTACGATCGGGATGGGAGGTGGCGGGGGGGGCGCAGGATCGGGGTGGGAGGCTGCGGGGAAGCAGTATGGGGCTGTGTGATTGTTTAAAAGCCGGCGGCTTTTTACCGCCCGCCGGCTTTTAAACAATCAGGAGAATTCTCTCACGCTGGGATGGCTTTCCGATATTAGTGTCCCATTGACTTGCATTGGTTTCCGGTATCGGAATCGGCGATATCCGATACTTTTGGGTATCGGTCCTATCCAATCTGATACGATATTTCCCGATATCGGAAGGTATCGCTCAACACTACTCCTGACCCCACACATAAACTTCAGCTCATCCAGCACCATGACAACCAGCACAGCAGAGTCCTGCATCTGACGCGCCCCTGGGCCTGCTGTGTCGCGCAGCGTCTCGCGCACGGGGCTTACCCGGAACCGGATCAGATGAGGGTTGTAGTCTCCGAGTGGCGGGGACCCGGTCCGTGCCCAGGGAGTCAACTCAGTGTGTGGCAGTCTTGATAGATGTTATTTGAGTGTCGACTACGCCACCCGTTGATTTGCAGCTATGGAGCTGCCGCTGCAGGGCAGACCGCTGAGGCCGGTGTAGAATTGTGCAGCGTGATAGTATAACCCCCAACGGGAGGGGTATGGCCTCAGGGCAGCCGACGTGGAAAATGGGGGTAGCAGGAACCACTCAGAGACGGTGCGGTGTAATTCAGGGTCTTTACTGGTAACAACGATAGACCCTCCCGGAGTACTTGCTAGCGAACGGGGCCTGGTCAGTCCTTGAGCAGATGGGATCTCCCCTGGCCAGGCGGAGTTGTAGGCCTCCCAAACTGACTGTACTCTTCTGGCTACCTTGCTAGAAGCGGATATAAGTAGCCCACGTCCCTGAGTGTACCGTGTGGTGCTCACCCGTATGGCCGGTGACTCGGGGCCTTCTAATGGCTTCCGCTCCACGATGGCGGTGCTGGTCCCACGCGTGTGACCGTGCCTTCGGGTTTCTGGGCCTGAGGACCTGAAATCCCCTGCCGGTCGGCTTCTGCTGCTGGGTAAGAGTTAGTCCCCACAGCCTCGGACGCCGGGTCCGGTAAGAAAGCTTCTCAGTCAGGGCGAGCTCTGCAGCTGCCAGCCCCTGACTCGTATTAGTATTGCTCCCACTGAGCTTCTGCTGTTTCTTCATATGACTGTTTCTTGTCTCTACTCTCCTTGACTCCAGGCTCAGGCCCCTGGACAGGGCCTGCCTGTGGAGCAGAGCCCATAGAGCAGCTCTGCTCCCTGTCTTCTCCTCTCAGAACTCCCTACCCTGCCTCAGCCCCAGGTTTATATAGGGGAAGTCCTTCCCCTCCCAAGACTGGGCAGGAGGTGTGGCATGCACAGGATCCCTGACCAAAGGACCTCCCACCTGCTCTCAGACATAATATCTCTATCACTGTGGCAACCAGACCCCTGGGGTGTCACACATCCACTGAGGCCCCTGATCATGTGACCCCTGACTCTTCCCCTCCTGTGACCTCATCACAGCTCCTGTGCGCACAGAGCAGCCATATATGTGGTGGCGGCTCTGCAGGTGGAGGTATGTGGGGATCCCCCATTACTGGGCGCAGGGGGCATTAACCCCTTGAGCACAGAGACTCTTTTGGGGTCTTGTGTTGCCCCTTTATAAGAATCATAAGGTTTTTGTTCTGTTTCCTGTAATAGATACATACGACCCAACTATGGAGACAGGAAGGGAGGAAACGTATTGTTCTCATAGTAAAGGGCCCCTTTACTGGCCCCACAGTGTAATGCCCCCATTATGCCCCTTATACAGAATGTATGATGCCCCCACACAGTGTAATGCCCCCATTATGCCCCTTATGTAGGATGCATGATGCCCCCCACAGTGTAATGCCCCCATTATACCCCTTATGCAGTATGTATGATGCCCCCACACAGTGTAATGCCCCCATTATGCCCCTTATGTAGGATGCATGATGCCCCCCACAGTGTAATGCCCCCATTATACCCCTTATGCAGTATGTATGATGCCCCCACACAGTGTAATGCCCCCATTATGCCCCTTATGCAGGATGCATGATGCCCCCACACAGTGTAATGCCCCCATTATGCCCCTTATGCAGGATGTATGATGCCCCCACACAGTGTAATGCCCCCATTATGCCCCTTATGCAGTATGTATGATGCCCCCCACACAGTGTAATGCCCCCATTATGCCCCTTATGCAGGATGTATGATGCCCCCACACAGTGTTATGCCCCTTATGCAGGATGTATGATGCCCCCCACACAGTGTAATGCCCCCATTATGCCCCTTATGCAGGATGTATGATGCCCCCACACAGTGTAATGCCCCCATTATGCCCCTTATGCAGTATACATGATGCCCCCACACAGTGTAATGCCCCCATTATGCCCCTTATGCAGTATGTATGATGCCCCCACACAGTGTAATGCCCCATTATGCCCCTTATACAGTATATATGATGCCCCACACAGTGTAATGCCCCCATTATGCCCCTTATACAGTATGTATGATGCACCACACAGTGTATGCCACCATTATGCCCCTCATGCAGTATGTATGATGCTCCCACACAGTGTAATGCCCCCATTATGCCCCTTATACAAGATGTATGATGCTACCACACAATGTAATGCCCCCATTATGCCCCTTATGCAGTATGTATGATGCCCCCACACAGTGTATTGCCCCCATTATGCCCCTTATGCAGTATGTATGATGCCCCAAAAAGTTTAATGCCCCCATTATGCCCCTTATGTAGTATGTATTATGCCCCCACACAGTGTAATGCCCCCATTATGCCCCTTATGCAGTATGCAGGACATTGCCAGACCTCATGTGGCTGGAGTGTGTCAGCAGTTTCTGCAAGGTGAAGGCATTGAAGCTATGGACTGGCCCGCCTGTTCCCCAGACCTGAATCCGATTGAGCACATCTGGGACATCATGTCTCGCTCCATCTGTGTCACCCTGGCCTGGATGCCACAAAATGTATTAAAGCTGTGTCTGAGAGCAAGGGGGAGGTTCTCTAGTCAGGGGAACATTAGCATGCAATGCCTCCTGTCTCAGGCCAGTAGGGGGAGCAGGCTGCCCCTATAAAAACTGGTGCTGGGGGCAGGGTTAGAGAGAACTGGATGGCCTGTCTCAGCATTGAGACTTGTTCCAGAGCAGAACAGGGACAGACAGTTGCACTGCACCTAAGAGGAAGTGTAGCAGGAGGAGAGCCACAAGCCAGAGACAAGAGGCGAAGAGAGCCTGTCTTGGCAGAAAGAGGACTTAATTTACCAGACTTTGGTGTCTGAGGCTGAGAGGATTCCACATCCCCCAGCAGAGAACCAGTCCGCAGGGGACTGTATATTCCTTGGCCTAAGAAGCCTGGAGGCCCTGCCACAACAGAAGGGACCAGTAAAGCCGTACAAGGCTGGGAGCAGAAAGGAACCCACGTCGCAGGCCATACAGGCGAGAATACACAGAAAGCTTGGAAACGTGGGCTGTTACCCTATCAGGAGGAGATAGCCAGAAGGAGCGCAGAAAGCACGGTAGGCCTACACCCTTACCCTGACCAGGGCCAATTTCCCCGTTGCTCTCAGACATCCAGGTCCCCCTCCTAGCCGGGACTGTTTATGGGTCAATTTACCTGTTCTAGTAAAGACCCTGGACTGCAACCTGTTGTCTGTGTGCTCCTTGCTTCTCCAGCACTATCAGCACTGGGACTCTCACCACCATCACTCCCACCATCCACTATACTGCCCTGGGGCCGCACTCTTCCCGTGGGGAGTCACACTACCCTAGCTGCACACCTCATCAGCCCCAGCGGTCGGCATGCAGCGGCGGTTCCTAATAACCGCAATCCACGGGTGGCGTAGTCGGACATAATCAATAGCACATAACGGACTACCACTGGCCTGACCACCCTGAGCCACGGAACCGGGTTGCCACTACTACTCCCATCGTTCCCAGACTGCCCGGATCCGAGTGCCCCACGGCCCAAGGGGCGAGTCAGCTTTGGCGTAGTCGGCAGGATTTCATGCCCGCAACCACCGGGTACTGCGTGCCTGAAAAAGACTTTTGTAACTTACCTGTGGCGAAGTTTCCCGCCGTCTGGAGTCGTTTCCCGCCATCCGGAGCCGATTCCCGCCATCAGATGCCATCTTGGACTGTTTCCCGCCGTCTTCTGCCGTCTTCCCGCCATCCGCAGCTGTTTCTCGCCATCGGACGCCATCTTCAGGACGCCGCGCGGGAAGAAGAGGGGCGTGGACTTCAAAACCGCGCGAGATCCGAAGCTCCGCCCCACGCACCGACGCTGCGCAAGGTCCTGGAAGGGAGAGAGAGCGACGCTGACGTCATCAGGACGCGACGCAAGGTCCTCGTCCAGAGCAGCAGCAGCGGAGCCGCGGCCTACAGAAGAGGATCGTCGGAAGGTAGGCCACGCTTAACTAGGGGGGAGGAAGATGTCGGACACAGAGGCGCCCACTACCACCAACGCAGCTGCAGCAGCGGTGATGCCCTTTTCCCTGCCCTACATCCCTGGAGCGGCCTGGCTGCCCAAATACTCAGGGGAGCCCCATGCCCTAACTGACTTCAAGGAAAGGCTATACAGTTTGTTCCACGTTTACCCCCTGACAGAGGAACAGAAGGTCAGCATATTGACAGGGCAGTTAACTGGCGCAGCCCAAAGGGAGGTAAAATCATGGCCTACTGAGGATAAAAGGACTGTGAAGGGTATTCTGGCCCGGCTGCGGGGTACCTTTGACACACGTACCTCCGCTGAGATTAAAATGAGGTTCTATGGATGTAAGCAGCGGGCACAGGACAGCATCAGAGACTATGCCCTAAATCTGCAGGAAGCCTTGAGGGCTATTCAACAAACTGACCCTGGCAGTGTGCAGGAAACGGATAAGCTGCTAACAGAACAATTCATAGAAGGTCTGCTGTCTAGCGCCCACAGGGCCCAACTGCGTCTCATGTTCTTTCAGAACCCCGACCTAACCTTTGCCCAATTTAAGGACAGGGCCATAAGGGTGCTCCGTGAATCTGCAACCAGTGGCGCTATAAACCCCCGGCGCCCTGCTCTCACCAACCACCAGGAGGCGGCGCCCTCCTCTATGGATCCCGTGGGGGCTGATGCACAGGCCCTGAACCAAGCCCCGTCGAAAGACCTGCACCACCAAGTCCAGGAGCTGACCAGGAGCGTCGCGGCGTTGACCAGGACCGTCCAGGCGTTGCAAGTGGACCCGTCAAGACCCATCGAGCTGGCTTCAAGTCCGGAGGATGTCCCGTGGCGTCGACAGAGGAGGATCCCGTCGTTCCGAGGGAGGCCCACAGACCGCTACGCAGAGGATGGACAGCCCATTTGCCGTCGATGCAACCAGCCCGGACACATTTCCAGGTACTGTAATTTAAAAGGGTCCAACCTGGGGCAAAGGGCCAACCCCCAGGCATAAGATCACCAGGCCCTTACAATTGGCGTAATAAGTACGTTGGGGGGCGCCCGGTTTTACCCATGGTGCTGGACGGTATCCCCATGAGCGCCTTGCTGGATAATAGGTCACAAGTAACCACTATCCCTTATGTACTTTTTAAGCAGTATTGGACTGATGCTGATATCACACGGTATCCAGACAATAACTTGAGCATCATCGCCAGTAATGGCTTACCCGTGCCGCAGATGGGGTTCAAGGAGATGACCATTAAAATTGGTAAAGTTGAACTGCCGGCACAGGGGGTGATTATTGTGGACATTGACCGTCGTGAAAGTCACCCTAAAATAACTGTGGGTACTAACGTAATTGAAAATTGTCTTTCAGAGGTAATTGTAATTCTACAACAGGTGGCGGTGAATGCTAGTTCCAGCCAACAGAGAGTCCTCAACAAGGAGATAAAAGCCCTGATGAGACGGCAGCAGGTAGAACTGTCTGGTGGTGAGATCGGTAGCGTAAGACTGAGTGACCCATTCCCCATTTCCATGCCTCCCAAAAGTGAAATGATGATCTGGTGTCGGACTGCAATCGGGTTGAGAGGTAGAGACTACCAAGCCATGGTAGAACCCGTGTACTCAGACAGCAGGCCCACCATTTTGACAGCCCGGGGGGTGGTTGATGTCCGTCATGGGAGGGTGCCCGTCCGCATCCTCAACATTGGGGAGAGGGAAGTACACTTACCCAGGTACGCTACACTCGCCAAACTGTTTGTTGTCGAACACAAAGCTATCAGGGCCATGGAACCCTTGCCTCCATCTCCTCAGGCGGAGGGTAATGGCTCCCAGAAACAAAAGGAGGACTGGTGCCAGAAACTCCATGTGGGTGCTGACTCCACTCCCCTGCACCAAAAACAAGGAGTCTACCGGGTGGTACAGGAGTACGAGAGAGTCTTTAGTAAGCACCCGCTAGACTTCGGCAGAGTAAAAGGGATAGAACACCACATCCCCACAGGGAGCCACCCACCAATAAAAGAGAGGCACAGACCTGTACCCCCTGCACATTATCAGAACGCAAAGGGCATGCTAAGAGAGATGAAAGAAGCTGGGGTTATTAGAGACAGCTGTAGCCCCTGGGCAGCCCCCTTAGTTCTGGTCAAAAAGAAAGACGGCACCATGAGAATGTGCGTGGACTATAGACAAATCAACCGTATCACCCACAAAGACGCATATCCGCTGCCTAGAATAGAGGAGTCTTTAGCCGCACTAAAATCTGCTAACTTCTTTTCTACTTTGGACCTTACTAGCGGGTACTGGCAGGTTCCTGTGGCAGAGGCTGACAAGGAGAAGACTGCCTTCACCACCCTGATGGGACTGAGTGAGTTCAACTGTATGCCCTTCGGGCTCTGCAACGCACCAGGGACCTTCCAGAGGCTGATGGAATGATGTCTAGGGCACCGAAACTTCGAGACGGTCCTCCTTTACCTGGACGACGTGATCGTCTATTCGAAGACCTACGAGGACCACCTAAAGCACCTGGCCGAGGTGTTCGAAGCCCTGGCAGGCTATGGCCTGAAGGTGAAACCATCGAAGTGTCACCTGCTGAAACCAAAGGACCAGTACCTAGGGCACGCGGTAAGCGCGGAAGGAGTGGCCCCCGACCCTGACAAGGTCACGGCAATCAAGAGCTGGCCAAGCCCCTCGAACATCAAAGAGGTGAGACAGTTTCTCGGGTTGGTAGGCTACTACCGAAGGTTCATCCCCGGGTTCACTAAGATGGCAGCTCCTATGCAGGACCTCCTGATCGGACAGTCTAAGTCCAGGAGCCAAAAGCCGCCCTTCAAGTGGGATAAACCAGAAGAGGAGTCATTCCGCCAGCTAAAGATGGCCCTCACAGGGGACGAGATCCTGGCCTACCCTGATTATGGCCAGCCTTTCATTCTCCACACAGATGCCAGTAATGTGGGACTGGGAGCCGTACTGTTCCAAAACCAACAGGGCAGAGAAAGGGTGATCGCGTACGCCAGCCGGAAGCTGAGACCCACCAAGAGGAACCCGGAGAATTACAGCTCCTTCAAGCTAGAATTCTTGGCGGTGGTGTGGGCCGTGACGGAACGCTTCAAGCATTACCTGGCCTCCGCAAAGTTCACCGTGTACACGGACAACAACCCGTTGACACACCTGGACAATGCAAGACTGGGTGCCCTAGAACAGCGGTGGATGGCCCGTCTCTCCAACTTTGACTGATCAAGTACCGGGCCGGCAAAACCAATGCCAACGCTGACGCCCTATCGAGGATGCCTCACTTATCTGAAGGTGACGAAGACCCAGAAGAGCTGGAGGAGGTAGAACTCCCCGCGTTTCACCGGTATGGAGCTGCTCAATACTCCCACCGCGTGAAGGAGGAGGATCTAACAACCGTGATGATAAATCCCCTACCTCAACACAGCTGGGCCGAGACCCAAGATAGTGACCCTGCCATCCGCCTGGTGAAAGATCTGCTGACCCAGGAAGATGCCCGCATAGATCCGGATGCTCCAGAGGAAGCCAAGCAGCTATGGAAAGAGAAGAGCAAGCTGTTCCTCTACGAAGGCAAGTTGTGCAGAAGGATTGTCAACCACCGGACGCACGAGCTGACCTGGCAAGTCGTGGTCCCAAGGCGGGATGCAGCTATGGTCCTGGGGGCTTACCGTGACAGAGCGGGACACATCGGTTCGGTTGGAAGAAACTGGAGTTCCTACTAAGAGGAAGGTTCTTTTGGGTCGGCATGAGAGGAGCTGTAGAAAAATGGTGCAGAGACTGTGGCCCTTGTCACCTAAGGAGGAAGGACCGCACCAGCCAGAAGACACCCTTGAGGCCCATCGTCACCACGCAGCCTCTTGAGCTGGTAGCTCTGGACCATGTCAAATTGGCTCCCAGCCGGTCAGGATACATCTATGCCCTGACAATCGTGGACCACTATTCCCGTTTTCTAGTGGTGGTCCCAGTAAAAGACTTGACAGCCCAAACAGCGGCCAGAGCCTTCCAGCAATATTTCTGCCGTCCACACGGGTATCCGGAACAGGTCCTGACAGACCAGGGTCCAGCGTTCGAGGCTGAAATCTTCCAGGAGTTCGGCAACCTCTATGGCTGTAAGAAGATTCGGACAACGCCTTACCACCCACAAACCAACGGGATGTGTGAGAAGATGAACAATATAGTCATTGATCTCCTGAAGACGTTGCCCCTGGAGGAGCGCAGCCTGTGGCCAGAAAAACTGCCGGACCTGATAGACTTATACAATCATATCCCGGTGAATGCTACCAACTGCACCCCGGCTTACCTGATGCGACCCAGACCGGGTAAGCTGCCTATAGACCTGGAGATGGGAGTCCTAACGCCTGAGGACACCTCCCCGGATGCGGACTGGGATACGGAAAGGCAACTGCAGTACAAGAAGGTGCAGTAGACTGTGGAGAAGAGCCTGGCCCAGGTGAGAGAGAGGCAAGAAAAACTCTTCAACCAACACGCCCCTGCTGGTCCCCTAGAACCTGGTGAGCAAGTCCTAAAGCGAAAAAGAAGGCTTCACAAGTTGGACGACCAGTGGGAAAGGGAACCCTACACCGTACTGCAGTCTGATCACGACAACCCGAAGGTGTGCGTGATCACCAAGGACGGAGGAGAAACCACTAGTACCGTCTCCAGAGACCATCTCAAAAGATGCCCCGAGCAACTCCGTAGTGCAGAAGAGGATCAGAGTGACCTTGAACCCGCAGAGGACAAGGAAGAAATGATCAGCACCGTTCTCGGAGAGTTCCCTCAGTCCTGGACTCGCATAAATGATGCCATAGTGGTACCCGTCCTGCATTTCCTGCAACCGGCACAGCAACAACCAACACCAGAGCCGGAAGGTGAAGAGGAGCAAGCGGTTCCAGAGGCAGAAGAGCCTGTACCAGCAGCCCAGGAGAGTCAACCCTCTGCTGACAGTGAGCCTGCCATGCCTGCGGTAAGCCAAAGGACCCACAGACAGCTGCCTTCCCTACCTGTACACCCAGCTGGTAGCTGTACCCCTAACGCTAGTGGGGAAAGCCAGGTTGGTCCACCACCAGACAGTGGGCTACGTAGGTCAACCAGGAGCACAAAGGGGCTGATACCCGCTCGCTGGAGAATATAGAGCGCACTAAAATTGTAAATAACCTTGTTGCCAAATGTTGAATTGTTTGCAAAGTTACATGCATGTTTGGTAATTCCGTGTTTCAGTTTCTTGCAGTTACTGTAAGGACTCACAGGTTATGGACTTTTTATAACCGGGACCTGGTATGGACTGCGTTCGGAGCCTAACCAAGGAATGAACTAAGACTGTGAAGGACTTGGGGTAGGACAGACCCCCACCTGGTTAAGGCTCCCCGTTGTATTGGTGATATGGACACCCGGTCACAGGCCACACTGTGACCTTAAGAACTCAATTTGTGCGTCGTCTGTCTATTAATGTCTATTAATGTTTTATTGTCTTTGTTTATTGTTTAGTCCCGGAGTACTAAATTTCACTAGGGGGGAATGTGTCACCCTGGCCTGGATGCCACAAAATGTATTAAAGCTGTGTCTGAGAGCAAGGGGGAGGTTCTCTAGTCAGGGGAACATTAGCATGCAATGCCTCCTGTCTCAGGCCAGTAGGGGGAGCAGGCTGCCCCTATAAAAGCTGGTGCTGGGGGCAGGGTTAGAGAGAACTGGATGGCCTGTCTCAGCATTGAGACTTGTCCCAGAGCAGAACAGGGACAGACAGTTGCACTGCACCTAAGAGGAAGTGTGGCAGGAGGAGAGCCACAAGCCAGAGACAAGAGGCGAAGAGAGCCTGTCTTGGCAGAAAGAGGACTTAATTTACCAGACTTTGGTGTCTGAGGCTGAGAGGATTCCACATCCCCCAGCAGAGAACCAGTCCGCAGGGGACTGTATATTCCTTGGCCTAAGAAGCCTGGAGGCCCTGCCACAACAGAAGGTACCAGTAAAGCCGTACAAGGCTGGGAGCAGAAAGGAACCCACGTCGCAGGCCATACAGGCGAGAATACACGGAAAGCTTGGAAACGTGGGCTGTTACCCTATCAGGAGGAGATAGCCAGAAGGAGCGCAGAAAGCACGGTAGGCCTACACCCTCACCCTGACCAGGGCCAATTTCCCCGTTGCTCTCAGACATCCAGGTCCCCCTCCTAGCCGGGACTGTTTATGGGTCAATTTACCTGTTCTAGTAAAGACCCTGGACTGCAACCTGTTGTCTGTGTGCTCCTTGCTTCTCCAGCACTATCAGCACTGGGACTCTCACCACCATCACTCCCACCATCCACTATACTGCCCTGGGGCCGCACTCTTCCCGTGGGGAGTCACACTACCCTAGCTGCACACCTCATCAGCCCCAGCGGTCGGCATGCAGCGGCGGTTCCTAATAACCGCAAATCCACGGGTGGCGTAGTCGGACATAAACATCAGCACATAACGGACTACCACTGGCCTGACCACCCTGAGCCACGAAACCGGGTTGCCACTACTACTCCCATCGTTCCCCTACTGCCCGGATCCGAGTACCCCACGGCCCAGGGGGCGAGTCACATCCACCAACGTCGCGTTGCACCACTGACTGTTCAGGAGTTGGCTGATGCTTTAGTCTAGGTCTGGGAGGAGATCCCACAGGAGACCATCCGCAACCTCATCAGGAGCATGCCCAGGCGTTGTAGGGAGGTCATACAGGCACGTGGAGGCCACACACAATACTGAGCTTTCATCTGTGAAGAGCAGAGGGCACCAGTGGCGACTTTGCCAATCCTGGTGTTCTGTGGCAAATGTCAAGCGTCCTGCTCGGTGTTGGGCTGTGAGCACAACCCCCATCTGTGGACATCGGGCCCTCATACCACCCTCATGGAGTCGGTTTCTAACCGTTTGTGCAGACACATGCACATTTGTGGCCAGCTGGAGGTCATTTTGCAGGGCTCTGGCAGTGCTCCTCCTGTTCCTCCTTGCACAAAGGAGGAGGTAACGGTCCTGTTGCTGGGTTGTTGCCCTCCTATGGCTCCCTGCACATCTCCTGGTATCTGCTCCATGCTCTGGACACTGTGCTGACAGACACAGCTACACTTCTTGCCACAGCTCGCACTGATGTGCCATCCTGGATGAACGGCACTACCTGAGCAACTTCTGTGGGTTGTACTGTAGACACTGCCTAATGCTAATGTACCTCTAGGGGTGAGAGCAATGGCAAAATGAAAAAGTGACCAAAACATCAGCCAAAAAGAATGAGAACAGAGAAATGGTCTGTGGTCACCACCTGCAGAACCACTCCTTTATAGGGGGTATCTGGCTAATTGCCTATCATTTCTACCAGTTGTCTGCTCCATTTGCACAACAGCAGGAGAAATTGATTCACAATCCGTGTTGCTTCATAACTGGACAGGTAGATTTCACAGAAGTGTTATTGACTTGGAGTTGTGATGTTTAAGTGTTCCCTTTATTTTTTGAGCAGTGTGTGTATATATATAATATATTTACATATTTTTATTGATCATTTTAAAATTGTACATATACACTGTGTTCCAAATTATTATGCAAATAATATTTTCTCAGATTTTCCCAAATTACCTATATGAATTGCAGTCATTGTAATTTTCCAGTCAATAACTATTAGAGTACAATTGAACGGTTTTTGTACAAACTGCCTATGATAACAGTATATTTTTAAAAAAATAAAAAACTCAAACTGCACTCAAAATGCATGTTCCAAATTATTATGCACAGCAGAGTTTTCAACCTTTTCATTTTAATAAAGAACAAAAAAATGGTCATTTTTGAAATTCTAAGCATTAGCAGGTTATTACAAACTGAAATCAAACAGTTTTCAACTCAAAACTTTATTCTAGGTGATGTTACATTTGCACATAGGACCCCTTGTTCGAAAGGAGCTTCTGAACTCTCTCGTCCATTGAATTTGTCAGGTTTTGGATGGTTTCTGCTTTAATTGTTGTGCATGAGGACAGAATACCCTCCCAGAGCTGTTGCTTAGATGTGAACTGCCTCCCGCCATCATAGACACTCCTTTTGATGATGCTCCAGAGGTTCTGAATGGGGTTGAGGTCAGGGGAGCATGGGGGCCACACCATAAGTTTGTCCCCTTTTATGCCCATAGCAGCCAGAGATGCAGATGTGTTATGTGCATCATGAGACGGTGCATTATCATGCATGAAATGATCTTGATGGTCCAGATGGATGGAGTGGAGGATGGCTGGTTGATGGACACCCCATGCAAACACGGCTACAGCGCCAACAAGGAGGAGGTGGAGTAATGTTTTGGGCTGGAATCATGGGGAGAGAGATTGTCGGCCCTTTTAGGATCCCTGAAGGGGTAAAGATGAACTCCATAATGTATGTTGAGTTTCTCAAACAGCACTTGCTTCCATGGTTCAAGAAGAAGAACCGTGCATTCCGCAGCAAGATCATTTTCATGCATGATAATGCCCCGTCTCATGCTGCACATAACACATCTGCATCTCTGGCTGCTATGGGCATAAAAGGGGACAAACTTATGGTGTGGCCCCCATGCTCCCCTGACCTCAACCCCATTGAGAACCTCTGGAGCATCATCAAAAGGAGTGTCTATGATGGCGGGAGGCAGTTCACATCTAAGCAACAGCTCTGGGAGGGTATTCTGTCCTCATGCAAAACAATTGAAGCAGAAACCATCCAAAACCTGACAAATTCAATGGACGAGAGAGTTCAGAAGCTCCTTTCGAACAAGCGGTCCTATGTGCAAATGTAACATCACCTAGAATAAAGTTTTGAGTTGAAAACTGTTTGATTTCTGTGTGTAATAACCTGCTAATGCTTATAATTTCAAAAAAGACCATTTTTTTGTTCTTTATTAAAATTAAAAGGTTGAAAACTCTGCTGTGCATAATAATTTGGAACATGCATTTTGAGTGCAGTTTGAGTGTTTTATTTTTTTAAATATACTGTTATCATAGGCAGTTTGTACAAAAACCTTTCAATTGTACTCTAATAGTTATTTGACTGGAAAATTACAATGACTGCAATTCATATAGGTAATTTGGGAAAATCTGAGAAAATAATATTTGCATAATAATTTGGAACACAGTGTATACAGACCACAAAGTATGGCAGTATCAGCGATCAAGCAGACAAGGGCTGGAGAGAGCAGGAGAGACGCTAGAAAGACGCTCGAGAGAGAGAGAGCAGGAGAGACACTAGAAAGACGCTCGAGAGAGAGAGCAGGAGAGATGCTCGAGATCAGGAGAGACGCTCGAGAGAGAGAGAGAGAGCAGGAGAGACGCTCAAGAGAGAGAGCAGGAGAGACGCTCGAGAGAGAGAGCAGGAGAGACGCTCGAGAGAGAGAGAGCAGGAGAGACGCTCGAGAGAGAGAGCAGGAGAGACGCTAGAAAGACGCTCGAGAGAGAGAGAGCAGGAGAGACGCTCGAGAGAGAGAGAGAGAGCAGGAGAGACGCTCAAGATCAGGAGAGACGCTCGAGAGAGAGAGCAGGAGAGACGCTCGAGAGAGAGAGCAGGAGAGACGCTCGAGAGAGAGCAGGAGGGACGCTCGAGAGAGAGAGCAGGAGAGACGCTCGAGAGAGAGAGAGCAGGAGAGACGCTCGAGAGAGAGAGAGCAGGAGAGACGCTTGAGAGAGAGAGCGCAGGAGAGACGCTCGAGAGAGAGAGCAGGAGAGACGCTCGAGAGAGAGAGAGCAGGAGAGGCGCTCGAGAGAGAGAGAGAGCAGGAGAGACGCTCGAGAGAGAGAGCAGGAGAAACGTTCGAGAGAGAGAGCAGGAGAGACGCTCGAGAGAGAGAGCAGGAGAGACGCTCGAGAGAGAGAGCAGGAGAGACGCTCGAGAGAGAGAGCAGGAGAGGCGCTCGAGAGAGAGAGAGAGCAGGAGAGACGCTCGAGAGAGAGAGCAGGAGAGACGCTCGAGAGAGAGAGAGAGCAGGAGAGACGCTCGAGAGAGAGAGCAGGAGAGACGCTCGAGAGAGAGAGAGCAGGAGAGATGCTCGAGAGAGAGAGAGCAGGAGAGACGCTAGAGAGAGAGAGACGCTCGAGAGAGAGAGAGAGCAGGAGAGACGCTCAAGAGAGAGAGAGCAGGAGAGACGCTCGAGAGAGAGAGACGCTCGAGAGATTGAGCAGGAGAGAAGCTCGAGAGAGAGAGCAGGAGAGACGCTCGAGAGAGAGCAGGAGAGACGCTCGAGAGAGAGCAGGAGAGACGCTCGAGAGAGAGAGCAGGAGAGACGCTCGAGAGAGAGAGAGCAGGAGAGATGCAAGAGAGAGAGAGAGACGCTTGAGAGAAAGAGCAGGAGAGAAGCTCGAGAGAGAGAGCAGGAGAGAAGCTCGAGAGAGAGAGCAGGAGAGACGCTCGAGAGAGAGCAGGAGAGACGCTCGAGAGAGAGAGCAGGAGAGACGCTCGAGAGAGAGAGCAGGAGAGACACTCGAGAGAGAGCAGGAGAGACGCTCGAGAGAGAGAGAGCAGGAGAGACGCTCGAGAGAGAGAGCAGGAGAGACGCTCGAGAGAGAGAGCAGGAGAGACGCTCGAGAGAGAGAGCAGGAGAGACGCTCGAGAGAGAGAGCAGGAGAGACACTCGAGAGAGAGCAGGAGAGACGCTCGAGAGAGAGAGAGCAGGAGAGACGCTCGAGAGAGAGAGCAGGAGAGACGCTCGAGAGAGAGAGCAGGAGAGACGCTCGAGAGAGAGAGCAGGAGAGACGCTCGAGAGAGAGAGAGCAGGAGAGACGCTCGAGAGAAAGAGCAGGAGAGAAGCTAGAGAGAGAGAGCAGGAGAGACGCTCGAGAGAGAGCAGGAGAGATGCTCGAGAGAGAGAGCAGGAGAGACGCTCGAGAGAGAGAGCAGGAGAGACGCTCGATAGAAAGCAGGAGCAACTGTCAATCACTTCATCACTATATGACTCAGTAATGATACCTATAGCATATTACTCAGGGTGACAACATGGCAGGTCACAGAGTTACTTTCATGATCTAGATTTGCTAAATTGGAGACATATCATGATACAGAGCCCATGTCCATGACTTATGTCAGCTCCAAAGTGAAATATGTATTGAAAAAAATTAAAAAAAATTATATATATACACACACATATACATACAGTGCTCAAAAAAATAAAGGGAACACTCAAATAACACATCCTAGATCTGAATGAATGAAATATTCTCATTGAATACTTTGTTCTGTACAAAGCTGAATGTGCTGACAACAAAATCACATAAAAATCATCAATGGAAATCAAATTTATTAACTAATGGAGGCCTGGATTTGGAGCCACCCCCAAAATTAAAGTGGAAAAACACACTACAGGCTGATCCAACTTTGATGTAATGTCCTTAAAACAAGTCAAAATGAGGTTCAGTATTGTGTGCGGCCTCCACGTGCCTGTATGACCTCCCTACAACGCCTGGGCATGCTCCTGATGAGGTGGTCTCCTGTGGGATCTCCTCCCAGACCTGGACTAAATCATCCGCCAACTTCTGGAAAGTCTATGGTGCAACGTGAAGTTGGTGGATGGAGCGAGACATGATGTCCCAGATGTGCTCAATCGGATTCAGGTCTGGGGAACGGGTGGGACAGTCCATAGCTTCAATGCCTTCATCTTGCAGGAACTGCTGACACACTCCAGCCACATGAGGTCTGGCATTGTCCTGCATTAGGAGGAACCCAGGGCCAACCGCACCAGCATATGGTCTCACAAGGGGTCTGAGGATCTCATCTCGGTACCTAATGGCAGTCAGGCTACGTCTGGCGAGCACATGGAGGGCTGTGCGGCCCTCCAAAGAAATGCCACTCCACACCATTACTGACCCACTGCCAAACCGGTCATGCTGAAGGATGTTGCAGGCAGCAGATCGCTCTCCGCGGCGTCTCCAGACTCTGTCATGTCTGTCACATGTGCTCAGTGTGAACCTGCTTTCATCTGTGAAGAGCACAGGGCGCCAGTGGCGACTTTGCCAATCCTGGTGTTCTGTGGCAAATGCCAAGCGTCCTGCACAATGTTGGGATGTGATCACAACCCCCATCTGTGGACGTCGGGCCTTCATACCACCCTCATGGAGTCGGTTTCTAACCGTTTGTGCAGACACATGAACATTTGTGGCCTGCTGGAGGTCATTTTGCAGGGCTCTGTCAGTGCTCCCCCTGTTCCTCCTTGCACAAAGGCGGAGGTAGCGGTACTGCTGCTGGGTTGTTGCCCTCCTACGGCCCCCTCCTTGTCTCCTGGTGTACTGGCCTGTCTCCTGGTAGCACCTCCAGCCTCTGGACACTACGCTGACAGACACAGCAAACCTTCTTGCCACAGCTCGCACTGATGTGCCATCCTGGATGAGCTGCACTACCTGATCAACTTCTGTGGGTTGTAGAGTCCGTCTCATGCTACCACGAGTGTGAAAGCATAACCAACATTCAAAAGTGACCAAAACATCTGCCAGAAAGCATTGGTACTGAGATGTGGTCTGTGGTCCCCACCTGCAGAATCAATCCTTTGAGGGTGTCTTGATAATTGCCAATAATTTCCATCTATTGTCTATTCCATTTGCACAACAGCATGTGAAATTGATTGTCAATCAGTGTCATTTCCTAAGTGGACAGTTTGATGCACTTGGAGTTATATTCTGTTGTTTAAGTGTTCCCTTTATTTTTTTGAGCAGTGTATATATACAGTACAGACCAAAAGGTGGACACACCTTCTCATTTAAAGATTTATCTGTATTTTCATGACTAAGAAAATTGTACATTCACACTGAAGGCATCAAAACTATGAATTAACACATGTGGAATTATATACTTAACAAAAACGTGTGAAACAACTGAAAATATGTCTTATATTCTAGGTTCTTCAAAGTAGCCACCTTTTGCTTTGATGGCTGCTTTGCACACTCTTGGCATTCTCTTGATGAGCTTCAAGAGGTAGTCACCGGAAATGGTTTTCACTTCACAGGTGTGCCCAGTCAGGTTTAATAAGTGGGATTTCTTGCCTTATAAATGGGGTTGGGACCATCACTTGTGTTGTGCAGAAGTCTGGTGGATACACAGCTGATAGTCCTACTGAATAGACTGCTAGATGCTTTTTTCTTGCCATCATACAAATTCTAAGTAAAGAAAAACGAGTGGCCATCATTACTTTAAGAAATGAAGGTCAGTCAGTCCGAAAAATTGTGAAAACTTTGAAAGCGTCCCCAAGTGCAGTTGCAAAAACCATCAAGCGCTACAAAGAAACTGTCTCACATGAGGACTGCCCCAGGAAAGGAAGACCAAGAGTCACCTCTGCTTCTGAGGATAAGTTTATCCGAGTCACCAGCCTCAGAAATCGCAGGTTAACAGCAGCTCAGATTAGAGACCAGGTCAATGCCACACAGAGTTCTAGCAGCAGAAACATCTCTTCAACAACTGTTAAGAGGAGACTTTGTGCAGCAGGCCTTCATGGTAAAATAGCTGCTAGGAAACCACTGCTAAGGACAGGCAACAAGCAGAAGAGACTTGTTTGGGCTAAAGAACACAAGGAATGGACATTAGACCAGTGGAAATCTGTGCTTTGGTCTGATGAGTCCAAATTTGAGATCTTTGGTTCCAACCACCGTGTCTTTGTGCGATGCATAAAAGGTGAACGGATGGACTCTACATGCCTGGTTCACACAGTGAAGCATGGAGGAGGAGGAGTGATGGTGTGGGGGTGCTTTGCTGGTGACACTGTTGGAGATTTATTCAAAATTGAAGGCATACTGAACCAGCATGGCTACCACAGCATCTGGCAGCGGCATGCTATTCCATCTGGTTTGCGTTTAGTTGGACCATCATTTATTTTTCAAAAGGACAATGACCCCAAACACACCTCCAGGCTGTGTAAGGGCTATTTGACCAAGAAGGCGAGTGATGGGGTGCTACGCCAGATGACCTGGCCTCTACAGTCACCAGACCTGAACCCAATCGAGATGGTTTGGGGTGAGCTGGACCGCCGAGTGAAGGCAAAAGGGCCTACAAGTGCTAAGCATCTCCGGGAACTCCTTCAAGATTGTTGGAAGACCATTTCCGGTGACTACCACTTGAAGCGCATCAAGAGAATGCCAAGAGTGTGCAAAGCAGTCATCAAAGCAAAAGGTGGCTACTTTGAAGAACCTAGAATATAAGACATATTTTCAGTTGTTTCACACTTTTTTGTTAAGTATATATTTCCACATGTGTTAATTCATAGTTTTGATGCCTTCAGTGTGAATGTACAATTTTCATAGTCATGAAAATACATAAAAAATCTTTAAATGAGGTGTGTCCAAACTTTTGGTCTGTACTGTACATACACACACACACACACACACACACACACACACACATATATATATACATACACGCCCGCAGTAGGGAAAATAAGTATTTGATACACTGCCGATTTTGCAAGCTTTCCCACCTACAAAGAATGGAGAGGTCTGTCATTTTTATCATAGGTACACTTCAACTGTGAGAGACAGAATCTAAAAATAAAATCCAAAAAAAAAATCACATTGTATGATTTTTAAATAATTAAATCGCATTTCATTGCATGAAATAAGTATTTGATCACCTACCAACCAGCAAGAAATCTCGCTCTCACAGACCTGTTAGTTTTTCTTTCAGAAGCCCTCCTACTCTGCACTCCTCACCTGTATTTATTGTACCTGTTTGAACTCGTTACCTGTATAAAAGACACCTGTCCACACACTCAATCAATCACACTCCAACCTATCCACCATGGTTAAGACCAAAGAGCTATCTAAGGACACCAGGGACAAAATTGTAGACCTGCTCCAGGCTGGGATTGGCTACAGGACAATATGCAAGCAGCTTGGTGAGAAAGCAACAACTGTTGGCACAATTATTAGAAAACGGAAGAAACACAAGATGACTGTCAATCTTCCTCGGTCTGGGGCTCCATGCAAGATCTCGACCCGTGGGATAAGGATGATTCTGAGAAAGGTCAGGAATCAGCCCAGAACTACACAGGAGGACCTGGTCAATGACCTGAAGAGAGCCGAGACTACAGTCTCAAACATTACCATTAGTAACACACTATGCCGTCATGGATTAAACTCCTGCAGGGCACGCAAGGTCCCCTGCTCACGCCAGCACATGTCCAGGCCCGTTTGAAGTTCGCCATTGACCATCTGGGTGATCCAGAGGAGGCATGGGAGAGGGTCATGTGGTCAGATGAGACCAAAATAGGACTTTTTGGTATCAACTCCACTTGACGTGTTTGGAGAAAGAAGAAGGATGAGTACAACCCCAAGAACACCGTCCCAACTGAGAAGCATGCTGGGGAAACCTTATACTTTGGGGGTGCTTTTCTGCAAAGGGGACAGGACAACTGCACCCAGCAACAGTCCCGAAACTTGAAAGATCTGGAGAAGATCTGTATGGAGGAGTGGTCCAAAATTCCTGCTGCAGTGTCTGCAAACTTGGTCAAGAACTACAGGAAACGTCTGACCTCTGTAATTGCAAACAAAGGTTTCCGTACCAAATATTAAGATCTGTTTTTCTATTGTATCAAATAATTAATTTGCATAATTGCATGAAATAAGTATGTAAAAATTATAAAATGTTATTTTCTGTTTTTTATTTTTAGATTCTGACTCTCACAGGTGAAGTGTACCTACGATAAAAATTACAGCCCTCTCCATTCTTTGTAGGTGGGAAAACTTGCAAAATCGTCAGTGTATCCAATACTTATTTTCCCCACTGTATATACTTTGTTCCTAAAAAAGAAAAAACCCACCGGTCTTCTATGTGAACATAACAAAGACTATAACTAAAAATCTTATATATTAAAAAAAAAAACTAAAACAAGGTTGACCACATTTTCTTATGGTATTTTTATCTGAAACTTCCTTGGAAAATTCACTGGAAATATCAGAAATGTCTGAAGTGGGGACCTCAATGTAAGACCCCCACCCATTAGATGTAAGGTGGCTCCCAAACCTCACGTGTCGATGCAGCACAGCCATCTGCAGCCACATTTTACGTAGAGCACACGCAGAACTGGGTCATTAACACATACATTAATCCTTTCATTTCGTTCTCCTCTGCTGAAGATGTGTTTGACAAAGACCTCATCTACCAAAATAAAGAGGTGTATTCCCTATGAAGTAACAATACCGTGGCATCTCTTCTTCCCAGGTCCTCTGCGTTGTGTCAATCTTCTGGAAATGTGTGGATACATTGACAACTGGCCACTGCCAGGCCCCTGGTCGTAGTGATTATGCCTACTGTCCAAACTGATTAGACATGGACAAGGAGTAAGGTAACACCCCATTGTCAATTAGATGTAAGGCTATGTTCACACTAGGCGTTTTTTCACTACACATTACTTTCAATGGGTGAAATACACTGAAAGAAGTGACGTGCTCTATTCAGCAAAAAACAATGCAAATCACAAAATACTGATCATACAAAAACCAGGGTGTGAGCATGAGATTTCTGAAATCTCATAGACTTTGCTTGTACTGTAAAACACAGCTGAAAATTTGCATTAAAAAAACGCTGAAAAAAACGCGATGTGTGAACATAGCCTTCAAAGGCACTGCACAGTGGTCTGAAACACAAATTCTGCACATTTGTGATTTTATAGGGTTTATAAGATTACTAAAACAGACGTGTCAGGAGACCACACAGATCCACTTTATAAAAACAAAAACACCTCAGTCATTGAAAGGTTAAATTACAACATTCCTAAGTCCAGCGCTCAAAATCTCCCAAGTCTCCTTACATTATGTAGTAAAGGACAGGTGACATTGGGGCCTTGCTTGTCCACCAGGTGATGTCTTATCGGTGGAAAGACTGTGATGAGAGGTTTGTCTTGAGGAAATTGTGGCGGAAGTAAACTGCAATAAAAACAAAGTATTAGAGCAAGACGCGGGATACATGACTGCAGCCTACAGAAACGTGACAGGTCCGGGGAAAATACCCAACAGCCTCATCTCATCTCAATGGAAAATCCATTTAGGTGGCACGTAGCGTAAGGCATAAAGGGACGTCAGCACCTTGACATATGATCGTAATGGTGTTATAAGAGATCTGATGAGTCCATCATGACAAATCTAGTGTGGAAAACATATGCAAATCCGTCTGGAAGTGCACTGGGGCGTATCACTGCACTTAGACAGCTCCTTTCAAGTGCACGGACACGCCCCTCTGCACTCCCACACCAATCTGCAGACACTCCATTTCCTTTTGACTGGCACATCGGAGCTCTGCAAAAAAAAAAGGATAATTTTTCTGGGGAGGGACAATCGACGATACTGTTCTACGACTACTTCCATATGTAAAAGGAAGCTGAGAGGACCCTATAAGCCTCCATATTGATTTAAAGTGATTTCTTATTAGTAGCAATTAAACAACTTGCATTAATACACATCATCTATAGTGACGTCATGAGCCGCCAAGCAACATCATTTAATGACTCCAGTGCTACAAGACATGACTATGGATGACAAGTCATTGTAGGGTACCGATTACACGCGGTGGGGTCTATCAACAGCATGGGACAAAGATATTCTAGAAGTACCTAATATGGTCTGCTTTCTTTAAGGGGTTGCCCACTACCTTGATATTGATCACTTACCCATTGGATAGGTCATTAATATGGAATCAGTGGGGGCAGGGGTGGATTAAGAGTAGTAAGGGCCCCGGGCAGTTTAGAAGGCGCGCCCCCCCCCCCACACCTGATTTATCACGTGACATGTCACATGATCCCCTGTGATAGATCATGTGATAGTTCACGGGAAATTAATTTGGCATAATATTAATTGTGCTGCCTCATCTGAGAGCAACACAATATTTGGGCAGATACCCTGATTCCAGCGATGTGTCACTTTTTCAGCTGCTTGTTGTCATTTTGAGAAAATCACCGTTTTATCTGCTGCAGATCTAGCAGCTCTCTGAATGCTGCGCTCTGTATAGCCCCGCCCACACCACTGATTGGCAGCTTTCTGCCCATGCTCAGTGTACACAGAAATCTACTGATCAGTGATGGGGGTGGGGTCCTACAGAACTTACTAGTCATCTAGTAATAATTACCTTCTGACAAATCAATGATTTTATCAAAACAACACTAAGCAGCCCAGTAAGTGACACATTACTGGAATCAGTGCCTCTAACCCTACATTATGCTGCTCTCAGATTAGGTGGCAAAAACCTGATGACAGATTCCCTTTAAAGGAGCAGTAAAGACAAAAAAGTTTGTATTAAAAAAAATACAAGCCATTTGTGAAATTAACTTTTTTTCATTGTTAATTCACATTAGACTGTATCTTCAACACTTTTGTCAGCAGGTCTTATTACAGACTCTGAATAGGGCAGCTCTCTCCCTCTCCCTCAGCAGAAAGTCACAGCATGGTTAAAAAACGGGATCTTTTATGATTTTCTCATAATAAATAAAAAAGGACATGCAAGTCCTCCAAACTATTTTCCCTTTCTCTATAGGCGAGGTCCTAAATCTTTCTTGTTCTTTAGTTGATCACATGTCAAAAATGCAAAGCATTTACTATGAACTCGCCTAAAAAAATATACACTTGGAGAGTAATATCATCATCTGCATGTAAATATTCCTTGACTCTAAGGGCTCGCTCACACTGTCGTATAACACGGCCGAATGCTATTTGATGTTTTATCGGATAGGACTCGGCCCTATGTTATACTATGGGACAGTGCGATTATTGGCATGAGAAAATAATCTCATTCGATATTCGGACCATGTGCACCCATACAAGTCTATGGGTGCACGTAAAACATTAGACTGCACTCGGATGTCATCCAAGTGCAGTCCGATGAACACTCACAGAGACTATGGAGAAGATGGAGAAATTAAGTTCTCCATCTTCTCCATATCTGTGCTGCGAGAGAATCGGATCACACTCAGTTGAAGCTCTGACAGAGTTTGAGCCCAGTGTCATTAGCATAATTGGCCCTATTGTCTTGCATGAGAGAATATATGGCTTAGTGAGTGGACCCTAAAACTGAATAGTAGTGACGGACAGGAACCTCACAAGCGGGATCCATGTAGCTCTCAGATGTCATGTAGGTAGGGCTTCATTCCATGGAGTAGGGCTTAATTCCAATGTAAATAAAAAAAAATGGACTTCAAATAAAAATTAAATGAACACAAAAAGCACTAATTGAATTATTTTTTTCATATTTATGTTTGCAGCCCCTTTAAAAACCCTTTGAGGACCAAGACACATATATGTCCCATAGTTTTAAACTGGAAAAAAATTTGATTGAATAAAATGTAAGGTCCTCGAAGGTTTAAGTAGGTCATAAATTCATATGAATACTTGCTCATACAATTGCACATGCCAAAAGATGAAGAAGAGCAGAATCAAAAATATGACATTAAGTGGAGCACTTACAGGTATTCAAGGTGAAAGAGACCAGCAAAGGCATCGTCTCGAATGACAGTAAATGAGTTAGAATTCAGCAAGCTGAAAATGAAGACAGCAGGTTAGAAGTGAACCAGACTTTATGGTGCTCAGAATTAGTCAAGCAGAATTTATTGACTGCTCTTGCAAAGCACTGAGACTCCCGCTGTGTATAGATGGCGCCGTGCGGCCTCCCGCTGTGTATAGATGGCGCCGTGCGGCCTCCCGCTGTGTATAGATGGCGCCGTGCGGCCTCCCGCTGTGTATAGATGGCGCCGTATAGATGGCTACGTGCGGCCTCCTGCTGAGTATACGTGTATAGATGGCTACGTGCGGCCTCCTGCTGAGTATAGATGCCGCACGGCGCTCCCCCCAGAGACAGCAGGAGGCCGCACAGCTCCATCTATACTCAGCGGGAGACCGCACGTAGCCATCTATACACAGCAGGAGGCCGCACGGCGACATCTATACTCAGCGGGAGACCGCATGTAGCCATCTATACACAGCAGGAGGCCGCACGGCGCCCCCCCCCAGAGACTGCAGGAGGCCGCACAGCGCCATCTATACTCAGCGGGAGGCCGCACGTAGCCATCTATACACAGCGGGAGGCCTCGCGGCGCCCCCCCCAGAGACAGCAGGAGGCCGCACAGCGCCATCTATACTCAGCGGGAGGCCGCACGTAGCCATCTATACACAGCGGGAGGCCGCACGGCGCCCCCCCCAGAGACAGCAGGTGGCCGCACAGCGCCATCTATACTCAGCGGGAGGCCGCACGGCGCCATCTATACACAGCGGGGAGCCGCACGGCGCCATCTCTACACAGCAGGGGGCCGCACTGCGCCATCAATACACGGCGGGGGGCCGAACGGCCCCATCTATACATAGCGGGGGGCTGCACGGCGCCCCCCCAGATACAGCAGGAGGCCGCACGTAGCCATCTATACACAGCGGGGGGCCGCATGTAGCCATCTGTACACAGCGGGGGGCTGCACGGCGCCCCCCCAGATACAGCAGGAGGCCGCACGGCGCCAACTATACTCAGCAGTAGGCCGCACGCAGTCACACACACAAACATATACAGACATATACATACACGCATAAACACATTTGAAACACAAAAATACATATAAACAGACATGACACAATGATATCTGCCCACACACACATACAAACAGACATCACACAATGACATCTGCCCACACACACACAAACAGACATCACACAATGACATCTGCCTACACACACACACACATACACACACACACACACACACACAAACAGACATCACACAATGACATCTGCCTACACACACACACACACACAAACAGACATCACACAATGACATCTGCCTACACACACACACACAAACAGACATCACACAATGACATCTGCCCACACACACACACACAAACAGACATCACACAATGACATATGCCCACACACACACACACACACATACAAACAGACATCACACAATGACATCTGCCCACACACACACAAACAGACATCACACAATGACATCTGCCCACACACACACACACACACACATACAAACAGACATCATACAATGACATCTGCCCACACACACACACACACACACACACAGACATACACACACACAAACAGACATCACACAATGACATCTGCCCACACACACACACATCACACAAACAGACATCACACAATGACATCTGCCCCCCCACACACACAGACATCACACAATGACATCTGCCCCCCCCCACACACACACAAACAGACATCACACAATGACATCTGCCCACACACACACACAAACAGACATCACACAATGACATCTGCCCACACACACACACAAACAGACATCACACAATGACATCTGCCCACACACACACACACACACACACACAAACAGACATCACACAATGACATCTGCCCACACACACACACAGACATCACACAATGACATCTGCCCACACACACACACACACACATACAAACAGACATCACACAATGACATCTGCCCACACACACACAAACAGACATCACACAATGACATCTGCCCACACACACACACACACATACAAACAGACATCATACAATGACATCTGCCCACACACACACACACACACACACACAGACATACACACACACAAACAGACATCACACAATGACATCTGCCCACACACACACACCACACAAACAGACATCACACAATGACATCTGCCCCCACACACACACAGACATCACACAATGACATCTGCCCCCCCCCACACACACACAAACAGACATCACACAATGACATCTGCCCACACACACACACACACACATCACACAATGACATCTGCCCACACACACACACAAACAGACATCACACAATGACATCTGCCCACACACACACACACCACAAACAGACATCACACACACACACACCTGCCCACACACACACACACACACACACACATACAAACAGACATCACACAATGACATCTGCCCACACACACACACACACACACACACACACACACATCACACAATGACATCTGCCCACACACACACACAAACAGACATCACACAATGACATCTGCCCACACACACACACAAACAGACATCACACAATGACATCTGCCCACACACAAACACACACACACAAACAGACATCACACAATGACATCTGCCCACACACACACAAACAGACATCACACAATGACATCTGCCCACACACACACACACACACACACATACAAACAGACATCATACAATGACATCTGCCCATACACACACACACACAAACATACACACACACAAACAGACATCACACAATGACATCTGCCCCCACACACACACAGACATCACACAATGACATCTGCCCCCCACACACACACAAACAGACATCACACAATGACATCTGCCCACACACACACACACACACAAACAGACATCACACAATGACATCTACCCCCCACACACACATACAAACAGACATCACACAATGACATCTGCCCACACACACACACATCACACAAACAGACATCACACAATGACATCTGCCCCCCCACACACACAGACATCACACAATGACATCTGCCCACACACACACACAAACAGACATCACACAATGACATCTGCCCACACACACACACAAACAGACATCACACAATGACATCTGCCCACACACACAAACAGACATCACACAATGACATCTGCCCACACACACACACACACACACAAACAGACATCACACAATGATATCTGCCCACACACACACACAAACAGACATCACACAATGACATCTGCCCCCCCCCACACACACACAGACATCACACAATGACATCTGCCCCCACACACACAAACAGACATCACACAATGACATCTGCCTACACACACACAAACAGACATCACACAATGACATCTGCCCACACACACACACACACACACACACACACAAACAGACATCACACAATGACATCTGCCCACACACACACACAAAGACATCACACAAACAGACATCACACAATGACATCTGCCCACACACACACACAAACATACATCACACAATGACATCTACCCCCCCCCACACACAAACAGACATCACACAATGACATCTGCCCACACACACACACACACACAGACATCACACAATGACATCTGCCTACACACACACACACAGACATATGACGCGCCCCTGGGCCTGTGTCGCGCTGCGTTGCGCACGCGGGAGCTTACCCGGATCCGGATCTCTTGAGGGTTGTAGTCTCGTGGCGGTGACCCGGTCCGTGCCCAGGGAGTCAAACTGAGCGGCGAGGTAACAGCGGTAGATGTAGAACGACTACGCCACCCGTTGAATGCAGCTATGGAGCTGCCGCTGCAGGACAGTCCGCTGAGGCCGGTGGATGGATGGTGCAGCGTAGATGGTATAACCCCCAACGGGAGGGGTATGGCCTCAGGGCAGCGGATGTGGATGATGGGGGTAGCAGGAACCACTCAGAGACGGTGCGGTGTAATTCAGGGTCTTTACTGGTAGCAACGATAGACCCTCCCGGAGTACTTGCTAGCAATTGGGGCCTGGTCAGTCCTTGAGCAGATGGGATCTCCCCTGGCCAGGCGGAGTTGTAGGCCTTCCCAACTAACTGTACTCTTCTGGCTACCTTGCTAGAGGCGGGAATAAGTAGCCCACGTCCCTGAGTGTACCGTGTGGTGCTCACCCGTATGGCCGGTGACTCGGGGCCTTCTAATGGCTTCCGCTCCACGATGGCGGTGCTGGTCCCACGCGTGTGACCGTGCCTTCGGGCTTCTGGGCCAGAGGACCTGAAATCCTCTGCCGGACGGTTTCTGCTGCTGGGTAGGAGTTAGTCCCCACAGCCTCGGACTCCGGGTCCGGTAAGAAATCTTCTCAGTCAGGGCGAGCTCTGTAGCTGCCAGCCCCTGACTCGTTGTAACACTGCTCCCCACAGAGCTCCTGATGTTTCTTGCTATGCTGCTTCTCTTCTCTACTCTTGTTCTGTCTTCTTTCTCACTAACCCTGCCTCAGCCCCGGGTTTATATAGGGGAAGTCCTTCCCCTCCCAAGACTGGGCAGGAGGTGTGGCATGCACAGGATCCCTGACCAAAGGACCTCCCACCTGCTCTCAGACGTAATATCTCTATCACTGTGGCAACCAGACCCCTGGGGTGTCACATTCCCCCCTAGTGAAATTTAGTACTCCGGGACTAAACATATTTTTTTTTTTTTTTTTTAGAAAAACATAACAAGGTATAACAATAACAATACAATAAGAAAAACACATAAGATGGTTACGGCGTGTCCGCAACCGGGTGCAGTTTTGAAAAGCAAGGTGTCCATTTCACCAAAACAGGGAGACGTAACCAGGTAGGGGCCTGTCCTGCCCCGAGTCCTTAACAGTCTTTAGTCCATCCTGGGTTACGCTCCAACTATGTACAAGGATTCCCGGTAAATCCACCAAGGACTCCTAAAAAGAACTAGAAACACAAAATTATACACAAGCAACTATAAACAAGTAAACATTATAAGATAGCTTAAACATTTAGATCCTCCAACGTGCGGGTAGCTGGCCTCTAGTGGCCCTAGTGGACCTACGGAGCTGACTGTCTGGCCCTGAACTACAGGGTGTAGGAGCTGTCAAGGGTAAACTGGGCAGCTGTCTATGGGCCCTCTGGCTCACTAGGGGTATGGCAGGCTCACTATAAGCAGAGGGTTGATTTTCCGGGTCTGCTTGTGTAGAGTCTTCTGCCTCCTGGACCGGCTGTTCTTCCAGCTCTACCGGTTGCTCCGTAGGTTCTTGGGATGATGGTTGGAGGAAGGTGAGTACGGGTACCACAACTGCACCATTGACTTGAGTCCAAGACCGAGGGAAGTCCCCGAGCACGGTACTAACCATATCTTCCCTTTCCTCTACGGGTCGATGGTCTTCTTGTTCCTCTTCAGGGTTCCTCAGTTGTTCGGGACACTTCTTCAGGTGGTCCCGGGATACAATGGCTGTGGTTTCCCCTCCGTCTTTACTGATGGTACAGACCTTCGGGTTTTCGTGGCTTGAGGGCAGTACGGTGTACGGGTCCTTCTCCCACTGGTCGTCCAACTTGTGGAGCCGTCTCTTCCTCTTCAAGACCTGCTCTCCGGGTACCAGGGGAACAGCGGGAGCATACTGGTTGTAAGTTTTCTCTTGTCTTTCCCTAGCCTGACAGAGACTTCGCTCCACGCTCTCCTGTACTCTCCGGTACTGCTGCTGCCTCTCTGTGTCCCAGTCTGTTTCTGGTGAAGTGTCCTCGGGTGTCAGGACTCCCATTTCCAGGTCAACAGGTAACTTGCCAGGTCTTGCCCTCATTAGGTAAGCCGGGGTACAGTTGGTGGAACCTACCGGGATGTGGTTGTATAGGTCCACCAGATCGGGCAACTTTTCAGGCCACAGACTGCGTTCTTCCAGGGGCAACGTTTTTAGAAGATCCATTACCACCTGGTTCATTTTTTCACAAAGTCCATTAGTCTGCGGATGGTAGGGTGTCGTCCTTATCTTCCGGCAGCCATACAAATTGCAGAATTCCTGGAAGACCTCCGCTTCAAAGGCAGGTCCCTGGTCCGTCAGCACTTGGTCTGGGTACCCGTGTGGACGGCAAAAGTGCTGCTGGAAGGCTCTAGCTGCTGTTTGAGCCGTTAAGTCCTTGACGGGGACGACAACCAGAAACCGGGAGTAATGATCCACGATGGTTAACGCGTAGACGTAGCCACTTCTGCTTGGGGTCAGTTTTACATGATCCAAGGCTACCAGTTCCAACGGTTGCCGGGTGACGATGGACTGCAGGGGAGTCTTCTGGCTGGCGCGGTCCTTCCTTCTCAGGTTGCACGGGCCACAGTCTCTGCACCACTTCTCAATGGTTCCCCTCATGCCTACCCAGTGGAATCGCTCGCGCAGCAGGAACTCCAGCTTCTTCCACCCGAAGTGTCCAGCTCCGTCGTGGTATGCCTCCATCACCATGGCTGCGTCTCTTCGTGGCACCACTACTTGCCAGAGTAATTCATGCGTCCGGGAGTTAACCATTCTGCGGCACAACTTCCCTTTGTAAAGGAACAGTCGACTCTTCTCTGCCCATAGTTGTTTGGCTTCCTCCGGAGCGTCTGGTTCAAGGCGAGCCTCCGGCCGAGTCAGCATCTCCTTCACCAGTCGGACGGCAGGGTCGCTGTCTTGCGTTTCCGCCCAGTTGTAGTGAGGTAAGGGGTTCAACGTAGCAGCCTGCTTACTCCTTACCCGGTGGGAATACTGGATAGTCCCATGACGGTGGAACGCAGGGAGTTCAATCTCTTCCAGTCCCTCCGGATCTTCTCCTTCATCCGGCAGGTTGGGCATCCTGGACAGGGCGTCTGCGTTAGTATTGGAGCGCCCTGCCCGGTATTTGATTATGAACTCGTAGTTGGACAGACGGGCCATCCACCTCTGCTCCAGGGCACCGAGTCTTGCCGTGTCCAGGTGTGTCAACGGGTTGTTATCCGTGTACACGGTGAACCGGGAAGAAGCAAGGTAATGCTTAAAGCGCTCAGTGACTGCCCATACCACGGCCAGGAACTCTAGCTTAAATGAGCTATAATTCTCGGGGTTCCTTTCGGTGGGTCGCAGTTTTCGGCTGGCGTAGGCGATTACTCGTTCTTTCCCCTGCTGGATCTGGGACAGTACGGCTCCTAGCCCGATGTTACTGGCGTCGGTGTAGAGGATGAAGGGCTGGCTATAATCCGGGTACGCCAAGATTTCATCCCCCGTGAGGGCCATCTTCAGCTGGCGGAAGGACTCTTCTTCTAGCTCTTCCCATTTGAAGGGCGGCTTCTGGTTCTTGGCCTTCCGGGACTGGCCTATCAGGAGGTCCTGCATAGGCGCTGCCTTTTTGGTGAAACCGGGAATAAACCTTCGGTAGTAGCCTACCAACCCGAGGAACTGCCGCACTTCTTTTACGCTGGAGGGGCTTGGCCATCCCTTAATTGCGGTGATCTTATCGGGGTCGGGAGCCACTCCGTCAGCGCTCACCACGTGTCCCAGGTACTGCACCTTTGGTTTCAGGAGGTGACACTTGGAGGGTTTCACCTTTAGGCCGTAACTCGCCAGAGCTTCGAACACCTCCGCCAGGTGTTTCAGGTGGTCCTCATAAGTTTTGGAGTATACGATGACATCGTCCAGGTACAACAGGACCGTCTCGAAGTTTCTGTGGCCCAGACAGCACTCCATTAATCGTTGGAAGGTTCCTGGGGCATTGCAGAGTCCGAACGGCATGCAGGTGAACTCGCTAAGTCCCATCGGGGTGGTGAATGCGGTCTTCTCCCGGTCCGCCTCTGCTACAGGAACCTGCCAGTACCCGCTAGTGAGATCCAAGGTAGAGAAGAAGTTAGCAGACCTTAAAGCAGCCAATGACTCCTCTATCCTTGGTAAGGGGTACGCATCCTTGTGTGTGATACGGTTGATTTTCCGGTAATCTACACACATCCTCATGGTGTTGTCTTTCTTTTTGACTAAAACTAGCGGGGCTGCCCAGGGGCTACAACTATCCCGGATTACCCCAGCCTCCTTCATGTCTCTAAGCATCCCCTTGGCGTGTTGGTAATGTGCAGGGGGTACGGGTCGATACCTCTCTTTTATGGGAGGATGATCTCCCGTGGGGATGCGGTGTTCTACCCCCTTGACTCGCCCGAAGTCTAACGGGTGTTTACTAAACACTCTCTCATACTCTTGAACCACCCGGTAGACTCCCTGTTTCTGATGTGAGGGAGTGGAGTCAGTACCCAAATGTAGTTGCTGACACCAGTCCTCCTTTGTTTTCTTAGAGCCGTTACCTTCCTCCGGGTGAGATGGAGGCAAGGGTTCCACAGATTGTATAGAGTTTTGGTTGATGGTATATAATTTTGCTAGAGTGGCATACCGGGGCAGGTACACTTCCCTCTCCCCGATATTGATTATGCGAACGGGCACCCTCCCATGGCGTACATTGACCACCCCCCGTGCTGTCAAAATGGTGGGCCTACTGTCTGAGTAAACTGGTTCTACCATTGCCTGGTAATCTCTACCTCTCAGACCAATAGCTGCCCGGCACCAAATCATCATTTCACTTTTTGGGGGCATGGCAATAGGGAAAGGGTCACACATTCTTACGCTACCAATCTCACCGCCGGAGAGTTCCACCTGTTGCCGTCGCATCAGTGCCCGGATCTCTTTCTGGAGCACTCGCTGCTCGCCGGAGCTGGCGTTCTTGGCAACCTGCTGTAGAAGGAAAATCACCTCTGCAAGACAATTTTCAATTACATTAGTTCCTAGAGTTATTTTTGGGTGGCTCTCATGTTTGTCAATGTCTACAATGATCAGTCCCTGTGCTGCCAGTTCGACTCTACCGATTTTGATGGTCACCTCTTTAAATCCGATCTGTGGCACGGGCTGGCCATTGCTGGCGATGATACTCAAGTCGTCGTCAGGGTAGCGGGTAATATCCGAGTCATTCCAGTACTGCTTAAAGAGCACGTACGGGATGGTGGTGACCTGTGACCCGGTGTCCAGTAGGGCACTCATGGGAATGCCATCCAGTACCACAGGCAAGACTGGACGTCCTCCCACATATCTGTCGCGCCAGTTCGATGGGCCTGGTGATCTTTTTCCTGGGGGTTGGCCCTCTACCCCAGGTTGTGCCCGTTTAAAGAACAGTACCTTTCCATATGTCCGGGTTGATTGCAGCGGCGGCAGATGGGTCGTCCGTCCTCGCTGTATCGGTCACTGGGTCTTCCTCTGGCCGGTGGGGTCCTCCTTGGTCGACGCCACGGGATGTCCTCCGGTCCGGATGCCAGCTGGATCTTCCCTGGGGTGGAAACCTGTAAAGACTGCACAGTTCGGGTTAGCGCAGCAACGCTCTTAGCTAGCTCTTGGACCTGATGGCGTAGGTCTGGAGCCGGGTCATTGTCCAAAGCCTGCGCATCAGCTCCCACAGGCCCTGCCGACAAGGGCGCCGCCTCCTGGTGGTAAGTGATAGCTGGGCGCCTGTGGGTCACAACGCCACCCGGTGCCGGTTCTCGGAGCACCCGGATGGCTCTGTCCTTGAACTGTGCAAAGTCCAGATGGGGATCCTGTAAGGCCATTGCCCGCAACTGGGTTCGATGGGCATTGCAATATAAACCCTCTATAAATTGTTCAGTCAACAGCCTGTCCTCGTTTCCCACCCCATCAGGGTCGGTCTGCTTTATGGCCCTCAGGGCCTCTTGTAGGTTTAGTGCATAGTCCCTTATACTCTCATGCGCTCGCTGCTTGCACCCGTAGAATCTAAGCTTAATCTCGGCTGAGGTGCGGGTATCAAAGGTGTCCTTCAGCCGGGTTAGTATCCCTGCGACAGTCTTCCTCCCAGGTGGCCAGGATTTTACTTCCCTTTTGGCTGCCCCAGTTAGTTGGGCCACCAGGATGCTCACTTTTTGCTCTTCTGTGAGGGGGTACACCTGGAAGAGGCTATCCAGCTTTTCTCTAAAGTCATGCAGGGTATGTGACTCCCCTGAGTACTGAGGTAGCCAAGCTGCTCCCGGGATATAGGGCATGGTGAAGGGCATAACTGCAGCAGCGGTGGCGCTGGCGGGGGTTGAGGCAGTGAAGCTCTCCTCCGTATCCGACATCTTCCTCCCCCCTAGTGGACCGTGGCCTACCTTGCGATGATCCTGTTCCGTAGGCCGCGGCTCCGCAGTGGATCGTCAGGGTTGAGGACCTTCCGTCGCACTCCGGTGACGTCGGCGTCTGCTGGGCTCCTTCCAGGACCTTACGCAACGTCCGGACGTGAGGCGGGGCTTCAGTTCTCGCGCGCTTTCGGAGTCCACGCCCCTCTTCTTCCCGCGCGGCGTCCTCAAGATGGCGTCCAATGGCGGGAAAACTCCACGGATGGCGGGAAGAAGGTCGAAGATGGCGCCGGATGGCGGGAAACCTCCACGGATAGCGGGAATCTTCACCACTGGTAAGTTTGAACAGTCTTTGCTTTTCAGGCACGCAGTACCCGGTGGTTGCGGGCACGAAATCCTGCCGACTACGCCAAAGTTGACGCGCCCCTGGGCCTGTGTCGCGCTGCGTTGCGCACGCGGGAGCTTACCCGGATCCGGATCTCTTGAGGGTTGTAGTCTCGTGGCGGTGACCCGGTCCGTGCCCAGGGAGTCAAACTGAGCGGCGAGGTAACAGCGGTAGATGTAGAACGACTACGCCACCCGTTGAATGCAGCTATGGAGCTGCCGCTGCAGGACAGTCCGCTGAGGCCGGTGGATGGATGGTGCAGCGTAGATGGTATAACCCCCAACGGGAGGGGTATGGCCTCAGGGCAGCGGATGTGGATGATGGGGGTAGCAGGAACCACTCAGAGACGGTGCGGTGTAATTCAGGGTCTTTACTGGTAGCAACGATAGACCCTCCCGGAGTACTTGCTAGCAATTGGGGCCTGGTCAGTCCTTGAGCAGATGGGATCTCCCCTGGCCAGGCGGAGTTGTAGGCCTTCCCAACTAACTGTACTCTTCTGGCTACCTTGCTAGAGGCGGGAATAAGTAGCCCACGTCCCTGAGTGTACCGTGTGGTGCTCACCCGTATGGCCGGTGACTCGGGGCCTTCTAATGGCTTCCGCTCCACGATGGCGGTGCTGGTCCCACGCGTGTGACCGTGCCTTCGGGCTTCTGGGCCAGAGGACCTGAAATCCTCTGCCGGACGGTTTCTGCTGCTGGGTAGGAGTTAGTCCCCACAGCCTCGGACTCCGGGTCCGGTAAGAAATCTTCTCAGTCAGGGCGAGCTCTGTAGCTGCCAGCCCCTGACTCGTTGTAACACTGCTCCCCACAGAGCTCCTGATGTTTCTTGCTATGCTGCTTCTCTTCTCTACTCTTGTTCTGTCTTCTTTCTCACTAACCCTGCCTCAGCCCCGGGTTTATATAGGGGAAGTCCTTCCCCTCCCAAGACTGGGCAGGAGGTGTGGCATGCACAGGATCCCTGACCAAAGGACCTCCCACCTGCTCTCAGACGTAATATCTCTATCACTGTGGCAACCAGACCCCTGGGGTGTCACACATACACACACAAACAGACATCACACAATGACATCTGCCCACACACACACACATACACACACACACACATACACACACACACACACACATACACACACACACACATACATACACACACACACATACATACATACACACACACACACACACACACACACACACACACACTCACTCACCATCCCCCGGCTCGGCTCCAGTCCTCCCGGCTCCTGCTCCTCTCCCGTGGTAAGTAGCAGTGCAGGTCGGGCGCGCACTGCGTGACGTCACAGCTAGGAAACACGGCCGCGCACAGGGCTGTGTCTCCTAGCAGTGACGCGGCCGGGCCAGCACAGGGAAGTTAACTGCTGCAGTGCTGGCCCGGCCGATGAAGAAGTAGCGGCGGCTGCTGCTGGGGGAGCTCCTCCCGGGCCCCCCCTCCCGCCACTGCTACCGGTATGTGCCGCGGCGGCCCGCACATATAATGAGGGCAATCCGGCATTAGACACCCCGCCCCGGAGCCGCGGGCCCTCTGCAGGCTCGGGGCCCTGGGCGGTCGCCCGGATTGCCCTCATTATAATCCGCCTATGAGTGGGGGCCATCTTCACAAGTGAATAGGAGCATGCGGCTCCCTCTCTGGGGGGCTGTCAAAACCCCATCGATTTGATATTGATACCCAATGCTGATGTTATCAATATCAAAGTAGAGGACAATCCCTTTAATTCCCATTAGGTTCACATTTAATAACCCCAAGAAATGCAACGTAATCTCTCAACTAAGACAATAGCACCCCGTGTCACTTACATATTGATGCTGATGGTGAAGTTCTTAAAGGTGATTGGCAGTCTGTACTCCACATCTTTCTGAATTTCAGTAATACTGGAAAGATAAAAAAAAGAAAACATTAATGATGACAATTCTACAAACTGCTGTGTCCCAAAAGAAAACACAACAGGTGGATATGTGTAAACCTAACCGATGCTCCAGTATTGTGGGTGCTGGAGCGTGCAGTCTCACAAGACATGATTTGTCTACCATCTTGAATTGGAGGTGCCCCAGCCCCCAATAATGATCTAGGTCTGATTCGGCAGAACAGCATGAGGTCCGGCAAATCTGACCGCTTTATGGATACAACATGCTCCATATTACGACCACAAGAAAAAAGCCAAATAAAGAAGTGTGAGAACAGGACGGCGATGGGTGTACGGAGGATGGCAGAGAGATGACTGCAGAACGCAGCATAAAGCACTCAGACATTAATCATCCCTGACAAAACATAATACAAGTCCTGCTTCATGCTGGGTACGCTTCTCAGGTAACCCTATACTGAAGGACTTGTACTGTTCATAGACCTAACATACAACACATTACATACAAGTTATCCCGCATCAAGAGACACATGACATTTTGTAATGGTTTGGAAATAATAACCATCCTAGACATCAAGTTCCCCTTTGAGAGGTCACAAGGTAATATCCGATGGCTCTAAAATGGAATCTGCCACCAGGTTTTGCTATCCCATCTGCATGATGTAAGGGCAGAAACCTGATTCCAGAAATGTGTCCCTTATTTCGCTGCAGTTTTGATAAATTTTAGTTTTATCTACTGCAGATCTAGCAGTGCTCTGAATGCTGAGCTCCATATAACCGGCTGCACCACTGATTGGCAGCTTTCTGTGTACACTGTGCATAGGCAGAAGGCTGCTATACAGACTTTGTGAAAAATGAGAAAAGAGAAAGGGAGAAAAAGCGCGCCATGTACCACCTGAGGAAGATAGTTCACTATCGAAACGCTTTGTGGAAAGGGCTCATTAAATTTATTTTTTAGTCCTAAAATTTTTTTCACTTCTAGTGTTCATTCTTTTAGCGCCCTATAGACCGCTTTTTTATTTAATTTGGACCACTCCTGAAAAATGAGGGATACCTGGTTGCAGGTTTACTAGTCTTCTAGTCACAACCTCCTACTGATAAAACAAAGATTTTATCAAAACACCAGCAAGCAGCCCAGAAAGTGACACATCGCTGGAATCAGGGTCTCTGTCTCTACATCATGCTGCTCTCGGAATATATGGCAAAAACCTAGTGACAGATTCCCTTTAAGCTCTCATCTCTAGTGATCAGGACCCTAGAATTTTCTTCTGAGGTGGGTTTCCCTTTAGCTCTGCACCTACCTAGCGTCACTGCATGGCTGCGGAAATAAAAAAATAAAAAAATAAATCTTTCTGAATTCTGAAGAGAAGGAGCAGTTGTGGAGTGTCAATGTGGCACCCCAGGGGTCTGGTTTCCACAGTAATGTAATGTTATGTCTGAGAGCAGGTGGGAGGTCCTTTGGTCAGGGATCCTGTGCATGCCACACCTCCTGCCCAGTCTTGGGAGGGGAAGAACTTCCCCTATGTAAACCCGGGGCTGAAGCAGGGTTAGTCAGTCAAGGAGAGTAGAGACAGAGAAGCAGCATAGGAAGAAACAGCAGAAGCTCAGTGGGAGCAATACTACTACAAGCCAGGGGCTGGCAGCTGCAGAGCTCGCCCTGACTGAGAAGATTTCTTACCGGACCCGGCGTCCGAGGCTGTGGGGACTAACTCTGACCCAGCAGCAGAAGCCGACCGGCAGGGGATTTCAGGTCCTCAGGCCCAGAAACCCGAAGGCACGGTCACACGCGTGGGACCAGCACTGCCATCGTGGAGCGGAAGCCATTAGAAGGCCCCGAGTCACCGGCCATACGGGTGAGCACCACACGGTACACTCAGGGACGTGGGCTACTTATATCCGCTTCTAGCAAGGTAGCCAGAAGAGTACAGTCAGTTTGGGAGGCCTACAACTCCGCCTGGCCAGGGGAGATCCCATCTGCTCAAGGACTGACCAGGCCCCCGTTCGCTAGCAAGTACTCCGGGAGGGTCTATCGTTGTTACCAGTAAAGACCCTGAATTACACCGCACCGTCTCTGAGTGGTTCCTGCTACCCCCATCATCCACATCTGCTGCCCTGAGGCCATACCCCTCCCGTTGGGGGTTATACCATCTACGCTGCACCATCCATCCACCGGCCTCAGCGGACTGTCCTGCAGCGGCAGCTCCATAGCTGCATTCAACGGGTGGCGTAGTCGTACACATCTACCGCTGATACATCGCCGCTCAGTTTGACTCCCTGGGCACGGACCGGGTCCCCGCCACGAGACTACAACCCTCAAGCGATCCGGCTCCGGGTAAGCTCCCGCGTGCGCAACGCAGCGCGACACAGGCCCAGGGGCGCGTCAACTTTGGCGTAGTCGGCAGGATTTCGTGCCCGCAACCACCGGGTACTGCGTGCCTGAAAAAGAGACTTTTCAAACTTACCTGTGGTGAAGATTCCCGCCATCCGGCGCCATCTTCAGCCTTCTTCCCGCCATCGGTGAAGTTTCCCGCCATCCGGCGCCATCTTCTGCCTTCTTCCCGCCATCCGTGGAGTTTTCCCGCCATTGGACGCCATCTTGAGGACGCCGCGCGGGAAGAAGAGGGGCGTGGACTCCGAAAGCGCGCGAGAACTGAAGCCCCGCCTCACGTCCGGACGTTGCGTAAGGTCCTGGAAGGAGCCCAGCAGACGCCGACGTCACAGGAGCGCGACGGAAGGTCCTCAACCCTGACGATCCACTGCGGAGCCGCGGCCTACGGAAGAGGATCATCGCAAGGTAGGCCACGGTCCACTAGGGGGGAGGAAGATGTCGGATACGGAGGAGAGCTTCACTGCCTCAACCCCCGCCAGCGCTACCGCTGCTGCAGTTATGCCCTTCACCATGCCCTATATCCCGGGAGCAGCTTGGCTACCCCAGTACTCAGGGGAGTCACATACCCTGCATGACTTTAGAGAAAAGCTGGATAGCCTCTTCCAGGTGTACCCCCTCACAGAAGAGCAAAAAGTGAGCATCCTGGTGGCCCAACTAACCGGGGCAGCCAAAATGGAAGTAAAATCCTGGCCACCTGGGAGGAAGACTGTCGCAGGGATACTAACCCGGCTGAAGGACACCTTTGATACCCGCACCTCAGCCGAGATTAAGCTTAGATTCTACGGGTGCAAGCAGCGAGCGCATGAGAGTATAAGGGACTATGCACTAAACCTACAAGAGGCCCTGAGGGCCATTAAGCAGACCGACCCTGATGGAGTGGGAAACGAGGACAGGCTGTTGACCGAACAGTTTATAGAGGGACTGTATTGTAATACCCACCGAACCCAGTTGCGGGCAATGGCCTTACAGGATCCCCATCTGGGCTTTGCACAGTTCAAGGACAGAGCCATCCGGGTGCTTCGAGAACCGGCACCGGGTGGCGTTGTGACCCACAAGCGCCCTGCTATCACTTACCACCAGGAGGCGGCGCCCTTGTCGGCAGGGCCTGTGGGAGCTGATGCGCAGGCTTTGGACAATGACCCGGCTCCAGACCTACACCATCAGGTCCAAGAGCTAGCTAAGAGCGTTGCTGCGCTAACCCGAACTGTGCAGTCTTTACAGGCTTCCACCCCAGGGAAGATCCAGCTGGCATCCGGACCGGAGGACATCCCGTGGCGTCGACCAAGGAGGACCCCACCGGCCAGAGGAAGACCCAGTGACCGATACAGCGAGGACGGACGACCCATCTGCCGCCGCTGCAATCAACCCGGACATATGGCAAGGTACTGTTCTTTAAACGGGCACAACCTGGGGTAGAGGGCCAACCCCCAGGAAAAAGATCACCAGGCCCATCGAACTGGCGCGACAGATATGTGGGAGGACGTCCAGTCTTGCCTGTGGTACTGGATGGCATTCCCATGAGTGCCCTACTGGACACCGGGTCACAGGTCACCACCATCCCGTACGTGCTCTTTAAGCAGTACTGGAATGACTCGGATATTACCCGCTACCCTGACGACGACTTGAGTATCATCGCCAGCAATGGCCAGCCCGTGCCACAGATCGGATTTAAAGAGGTGACCATCAAAATCGGTAGAGTCGAACTGGCAGCACAGGGACTGATCATTGTAGATATTGACAAACATGAGAGTCACCCAAAAATAACTCTAGGAACTAATGTAATTGAAAATTGTCTTGCAGAGGTGATTTTCCTTTTACAGCAGGTTGCCAAGAACGCCAGCTCCGGCGAGCAGCGGGTGCTCCAGAAAGAGATCCGGGCACTGATGCGACGGCAACAGGTGGAACTCTCCGGCGGTGAGATTGGTAGCGTAAGAATGTGTGACCCTTTTCCTATTGCCATGCCCCCAAAAAGTGAAATGATGATTTGGTGCCGGCCAGCTATTGGTCTGAGAGGTAGAGATTACCAGGCAATGGTAGAACCAGTTTACTCGGACAGTAGGCCCACCATTTTGACAGCACGGGGGGTGGTTGATGTACGCCATGGGAGGGTGCCCGTTCGCATAATAAATATCGGGGAGAGGGAAGTGTACCTGCCCCGGTATGCCACGCTAGCCAAATTATATACCATTAACCAAAATTCTATACAATCTGTGGAACCCTTGCCTCCATCTCACCCGGAGGAAGGTAACGGCTCTAAGAAAAACATGGAGGACTGGTGTCAGCAACTACATCTGGGTACTGACTCCACTCCCGCACACCAGAAACAAGGAGTCTATCGGGTGGTTCAAGAGTACGAGAGAGTGTTCAGTAAACACCCGTTAGACTTCGGGCGAGTCAAGGGGGTAGAACACCACATCCCCACGGGAGACCATCCTCCTATAAAAGAGAGGTATCGACCCGTACCCCCTGCCCACTACCAACACGCCAAGGGGATGCTTAGAGACATGAAGGAGGCTGGGGTGATCAGGGATAGCTGTAGCCCCTGGGCAGCTCCACTAGTCTTAGTCAGAAAAAAAGACAACACCATGAGGATGTGTGTAGATTACCGGAAAATCAACCGTATCACACACAAGGATGCGTACCCCTTGCCAAGGATAGAGGAGTCATTGGCTGCTTTAAGATCTGCTAACTTCTTCTCTACCTTGGATCTCACTAGCGGGTACTGGCAGGTTCCTGTAGCAGAGGCGGACCGGGAGAAGACCGCATTCACCACCCCGATGGGACTTAGCGAGTTCACCTGCATGCCGTTCGGACTCTGCAACGCACCAGGAACCTTCCAACGACTAATGGAGTGTTGTCTGGGCCACAGAAACTTCGAGACGGTCCTGTTGTACCTGGACGATGTCATCGTATATTCCAAGACGTATGAGGACCACCTGAAACACCTGGCGGAAGTGTTCGAGGCTCTGGCGAGTTACGGCCTAAAGGTGAAACCCTCCAAGTGTCACCTCCTGAAACCAAAGGTGCAGTACCTGGGACACGTGGTGAGCGCTGACGGAGTGGCTCCCGACCCTGATAAGATCACCGCAATTAAGGAATGGCCAAGCCCCTCCAGCGTAAAAGAAGTGCGGCAGTTCCTCGGGTTGGTAGGCTACTACCGAAGGTTTATTCCCGGTTTCACCAAAAAGGCAGCACCTATGCAGGACCTCCTGATAGGCCAGTCCCGGAAGGCCAAGAACCAGAAGCCGCCCTTCAAATGGGAGGAGCTGGAAGAAGAGTCCTTCCGCCAGCTGAAGATGGCCCTCACGGATGACGAAATCCTGGCGTACCCGGATTATAGCCAGCCCTTTATCCTCTACACCGACGCCAGTAACATCGGGCTAGGAGCCGTACTGTCCCAGATCCAGCAGGGGAAGGAACGAGTAATCGCCTACGCCAGCCGAAAACTGCGACCCACCGAAAGGAACCCCGAGAATTACAGCTCATTTAAGCTAGAGTTCCTGGCCGTAGTATGGGCAGTCACCGAGCGCTTTAAGCATTACCTCGCTTCTTCCCGGTTCACCGTGTACACGGATAACAACCCGTTGACACACCTGGACACGGCAAGACTCGGTGCCCTGGAGCAGAGGTGGATGGCCCGTCTGTCCAACTACGAGTTCACAATCAAATACCGGGCCGGACGCTCCAATACCAACGCGGATGCCCTGTCCAGGATGCCCAACCTGCCGGACGAAGGAGAAGATCCGGAGGGACTGGAAGAAGTTGAACTCCCTGCGTTCCACCGTCATGGGACTATCCAGTATTCCCACCGGGTAAGGAGTAAGCAGGCTGTTACGTTGAACCCCTTACCTCACTACAACTGGGCGGAAACGCAAGACAGCGACCCTGCCGTCCGACTGGTGAAGGAGATGCTGACTCGCCCGGAGGCTTGCCTTGAACCAGACGCTCAGGAGGAAGCCAAACAACTATGGGCAGAGAAGAGTCGACTGTTCCTTTACAAGGGGAAGTTGTGCCGCAGAATGGTTAACTCCCGGACGCATGAACTACTCTGGCAAGTAGTAGTGCCACGAAGAGACGCAGCCATGGTGATGAAGGCATACCACGACGGAGCTGGACACTTCGGGTGGAAGAAGCTGGAGTTCCTGCTGCGCGAGCGATTCCACTGGGTAGGCATGAGGGGAACCATTGAGAAGTGGTGCAGAGACTGTGGCCCGTGCAACCTGAGAAGGAAGGACCGCGCCAGCCAGAAGACTCCCCTGCAGTCCATCGTCACCTGGCAACCGTTGGAACTGGTAGCCTTGGATCATGTAAAACTGACCCCAAGCAGAAGTGGCTACGTCTACGCGTTAACCATCGTGGATCATTACTCCCGGTTTCTGGTTGTCGTCCCTGTCAAGGACTTAACGGCTCAAACAGCAGCTAGAGCCTTCCAGCAGCACTTTTGCCGTCCACACGGGTACCCGGACCGAGTGCTGACGGACCAGGGACCTGCCTTTGAAGCGGAGGTCTTCCAGGAATTCTGCAATCTGTATGGCTGCCGGAAGATAAGGACGACACCCTACCATCCGCAAACTAATGGACTTTGTGAGAAAATGAACCAGGTGGTAATGGATCTTCTAAAAACGTTGCCCCTGGAAGAACGCAGTCTGTGGCCTGAGAAGTTGCCCGATCTGGTGGACCTATACAACCACATCCCGGTAGGTTCCACCAACTGTACCCCGGCTTACCTAATGAGGGCAAGACCTGGTAAGTTACCTGTTGACCTGGAAATGGGAGTCCTGACACCCGAGGACACTTCACCAGAAACAGACTGGGACACAGAGAGGCAGCAGCAGTACCGGAGAGTACAGGAGAGCGTGGAGCGAAGTCTCTGTCAGGCTAGGGAAAGACAAGAGAAAACTTACAACCAGTATGCTCCCGCTGTTCCCCTGGTACCCGGAGAGCAGGTCTTGAAGAGGAAGAGACGGCTCCACAAGTTGGACGACCAGTGGAAGAAGGACCCGTACACCGTACTGCCCTCAAGCCACGAGAACCCGAAGGTTTGTACCATCAGTAAAGACGGAGGGGAAACCACAGCCATTGTATCCCGGGACCACCTGAAGAAGTGTCCCGAACAACTGAGGAACCCTGAAGAGGAACAAGAAGACCATCGACCCGTAGAGGAAAGGGAAGATATGGTTAGTACTGTGCTCGGGGACTTCCCTCGGTCTTGGACTCAAGTCAATGGTGCAGTTGTGGTATCCGTACTCACCTTCCTCCAACCAGCATCCCAAGCACCTACGGAGCAACAGGTAGAGCTGGAAGAACAGCCGGTCCAGGAGGCAGAAGACTCCACACAAGCAGAACAGGAGGATCAACCCTCTGCTTATAGTGAGCCTGCCGTACCCCTAGTGAGACAAAGAGCCGGTAGACAGCTGCCCAGTTTACCCTTGACAGCTCCTACACCCTGTAGTTCAGGGCCAGACAGTCAGCTCCGTAGGTCCACTAGGGCCACTAGAGGCCAGTTACCCGCACGCTGGAGGATTTGAAGTGTATAAATTGTTTTATTTATGTTTACCTGTGTATTGTTGCTTGTGTATAATTTTGTGCTTCCAGTTACTTTTAGGAATCCTTGGTGGATTACCGGGAATCCTTGTACATAGTTGGAGCGTAACCCAGGATGGACTAGAGACTGTTAAGGACTCGGGGTAGGACAGACCCCTACCTGGTTACGTCTCCCTGTTTTGGTGAAATGGACACCTTGCTTTTCTTCAAAACTGCACCCGGTTGCGGACACGCCGTAACCATCTTTATGTGTTTTCTTATTGTATTATTATTGTTTATATCTTGTTATGTTTTTCTAAAATATGTTTAGTCCCGGAGTACTAAATTTTACTAGGGGGGAATGTGGCACCCCAGGGGTCTGGTTTCCACAGTAATGTAATGTTATGTCTGAGAGCAGGTGGGAGGTCCTTTGGTCAGGGATCCTGTGCATGCCACACCTCCTGCCCAGTCTTGGGAGGGGAAGAACTTCCCCTATGTAAACCCGGGGCTGAAGCAGGGTTAGTCAGTCAAGGAGAGTAGAGACAGAGAAGCAGCATAGGAAGAAACAGCAGAAGCTCAGTGGGAGCAATACTACTACAAGCCAGGGGCTGGCAGCTGCAGAGCTCACCCTGACTGAGAAGATTTCTTACCGGACCCGGCGTCCGAGGCTGTGGGGACTAACTCTGACCCAGCAGCAGAAGCCGACCGGCAGGGGATTTCAGGTCCTCAGGCCCAGAAACCCGAAGGCACGGTCACACGCGTGGGACCAGCACCGCCATCGTGGAGCGGAAGCCATTAGAAGGCCCCGAGTCACCGGCCATACGGGTGAGCACCACACGGTACACTCAGGGACGTGGGCTACTTATATCCGCTTCTAGCAAGGTAGCCAGTTGGGAGGCCTACAACTCCGCCTGGCCAGGGGAGATCCCATCTGCTCAAGGACTGACCAGGCCCCGTTCGCTAGCAAGTACTCCGGGAGGGTCTATCGTTGTTACCAGTAAAGACCCTGAATTACACCGCACCGTCTCTGAGTGGTTCCTGCTACCCCCATCATCCACATCTGCTGCCCTGAGGCCATACCCCTCCCGTTGGGGGTTATACCATCTACGCTGCACCATCCATCCACCGGCCTCAGCGGACTGTCCTGCAGCGGCAGCTCCATAGCTGCATTCAACGGGTGGCGTAGTCGTACACATCTACCGCTGATACATCGCCGCTCAGTTTGACTCCCTGGGCACGGACCGGGTCCCCGCCACGAGAATACAACCCTCAAGCGATGCGGCTCCGGGTAAGCTCCCGCGTGCGCAACGCAGCGCGACACAGGCCCAGGGGCGCGTCATCTATATAATAGATGTAGAGAAGTGGGATGACGGCGGCCTGTGCTGAGCATTGCCCGGCTGATCGGGTGATGACTGATGGGTCACATGAATGAGTTATTACAGCAGAAACCGCACCCGTCCTGATAACTATTCCTGCAAGGAACCGGCTGTCCCTAACCCTGCAGCTACATAATAGAGATGCAAAGAAACAAGGAGAAAGAAAGGATGCAATGACAGGGATCACCAAGGAATAGCAAAAATATAGAATTTTATTAAAGACTAAACATACAAGACATGTTAAAAAAAACAACTAAAAAGCAACAATTGCCCCAATGAATAACAAAACCATTGCAAGGTACTGATATGGTTAATCCTCACATATATATGCCCAACTAGTCACAGAAAATCTGAATATATGACTACAGACTGCACACCACAATATAATAAAGAGCAAGGCAGCAGCAAAGTATCTATTCACAAAGGCATTAATATCCAAATAAGCCTATAAAAATAGTGCCCATTATATAACCCCACAATGAAACCTGCCGCTGACACAATCGCCCCAAATGTGAAACAATACAATTGGATTGCTAAAAGAGCAAGCTAACGCTGTTAGGTCGGGCAGTAGAAAAAAATGATGTAACTACACCTGAACCATCAGGCAACCTACAGAAATGTGCATGGAGGATGTTGTTTTTACATAAGAGTTATGTATACAGAAAAGCTATATGTCCTATACAGGAAAAGTGTGGGATGAGGAGCTTACAAGACCACTAAAGTAAGACATTCACAAGCTCCTTCTGTATACTCCCTGGTGCCGGGGGTCCGACCCCACTGATCTTACACTGAGAATGTATGGAACTACTGTAATGTCACCCTTCTTTTCTACAATGTAATCAAGGCATATTTATGACGCGCCCCTGGGCCTGTGTCGCGCTGCGTTGCGCACGCGGGAGCTTACCCGGAGCCGGATCTCTTGAGGGTTGTAGTCTCGTGGCGGCGACCCGGTCCGTGCCCAGGGAGTCAAACTGAGCGGCGATGTACTAGCAGTAGATGGTTGGTGACTACGCCACCCGTTGAATGCAGCTATGGAGCTGCCGCTGCAGGGCAGACCGCTGAGGCCGGTGGAAGGATGGTGCAGCGTGGATAACCCCCAACGGGAGGGGTATGGCCTCAGGGCAGCCGACGTGGATGATGGGGGTAGCAGGAACCACTCAGAGACGGTGCGGTGTAGTTCAGGGTCTTTACTGGTGACAAAGATAGACCCTCCCGGAGTACTTGCTAGTGATAGGGGCCTGGTCAGTCCTTGAGCAGATGGGATCTCCCCTGGACAGGCGGAGTTGTAGGCCTTCCCAACTAACTGTACTATTCTGGCTACCTTGCTAGAGGCGGGAATAAGTAGCCCACGTCCCTGAGTGTACCGTGTGGTGCTCACCCGTATGGCCGGTGACTCGGGGCCTTCTAATGGCTTCCGCTCCACGATGGCGGTGCTGGTCCCACGCGTGTGACCGTGCCTTCGGGCTTCTGGGCCAGAGGACCTGAAATCCTCTGCCGGACGGTTTCTGCTGCTGGGTAGGAGTTAGTCCCCACAGCCTCGGACTCCGGGTCCGGTAAGAAATCTTCTCAGTCAGGGCGAGCTCTGCAGCTGCCAGCCCCTGACTCGTTGTAACACTGCTCCCCACAGAGCTCCTGATGTTTCTTGCTATGCTGCTTCTCTTCTCTCCTCTTGTTCTGTCTTCTTTCTCTCTAACCCTGCCTCAGCCCCGGGTTTATATAGGGGAAGTCCTTCCCCTCCCAAGACTGGGCAGGAGGTGTGGCATGCACAGGATCCCTGACCAAAGGACCTCCCACCTGCTCTCAGACGTAATATCTCTATCACTGTGGCAACCAGACCCCTGGGGTGTCACATTCCCCCCTAGTGAAATTTAGTACTCCGGGACTAAACATATTTTTTTTTTTTTTTAGAAAAACATAACAAGGTATAACAATAACAATACAATAAGAAAAACACATAAGATGGTTACGGCGTGTCCGCAACCGGGTGCAGTTTTGAAAAGCAAGGTGTCCATTTCACCAAAACAGGGAGACGTAACCAGGTAGGGGCCTGTCCTGCCCCGAGTCCTTAACAGTCTTTAGTCCATCCTGGGTTACGCTCCAACTATGTACAAGGATTCCCGGTAAATCCACCAAGGACTCCTAAAAAGAACTAGAAACACAAAATTATACACAAGCAACTATAAACAAGTAAACATTATAAGATAGCTTAAACATTTAGATCCTCCAACGTGTGGGTAGCTGGCCTCTAGTGGCCCTAGTGGACCTACGGAGCTGACTGTCTGGCCCTGAACTACAGGGTGTAGGAGCTGTCAAGGGTAAACTGGGCAGCTGTCTATGGGCCCTCTGGCTCACTAGGGGTATGGCAGGCTCACTATAAGCAGAGGGTTGATTTTCCGGGTCTGCTTGTGTAGAGTCTTCTGCCTCCTGGACCGGCTGTTCTTCCAGCTCTACCGGTTGCTCCGTAGGTTCTTGGGATGATGGTTGGAGGAAGGTGAGTACGGGTACCACAACTGCACCATTGACTTGAGTCCAAGACCGAGGGAAGTCCCCGAGCACGGTACTAACCATATCTTCCCTTTCCTCTACGGGTCGATGGTCTTCTTGTTCCTCTTCAGGGTTCCTCAGTTGTTCGGGACACTTCTTCAGGTGGTCCCGGGATACAATGGCTGTGGTTTCCCCTCCGTCTTTACTGATGGTACAGACCTTCGGGTTTTCGTGGCTTGAGGGCAGTACGGTGTACGGGTCCTTCTCCCACTGGTCGTCCAACTTGTGGAGCCGTCTCTTCCTCTTCAAGACCTGCTCTCCGGGTACCAGGGGAACAGCGGGAGCATACTGGTTGTAAGTTTTCTCTTGTCTTTCCCTAGCCTGACAGAGACTTCGCTCCACG